>NC_083614.1:2970000-3102500 GCF_963584025.1 Labrus mixtus | reverse complement strand
ACTTCCTCTTTGACTTGTGTACATATTTAGATTTATTAAGCGTTATAAGTGATTCAATTATGAATGTTATTTCATAAGGGAAACTATTTTCTAAGCAGGTTTTGAGTATTCATCTGTACAATCTGTGACAAGGAAAGAAACTATCAGTCACTCTGCAGCATGTTTGCTTGTCTTGGCTGTGTCTCAACAATACAGAGCTCTTTGTGTCAACATCTCAGCAGCATGGCTTAATAAACACCTCTGTGCTCAGAGGGGAATGAATGCTGGCTTTGTTTGCGTCTGATAACCCTAAAAGAAGCCACCCCTATAGCTTATATGTATACTATCATCTTTGAGTCCCAACGCTCCATTTAACATTGATCCTGAATGACTTATTGAGAAAGTGTTACAGAACACATAAGGGGAAGTATCTCTTACCCTCCCTTTATATGGAAAAGACAGAAATGTGTCTTTGTTCTAAATGTGTAAGCAGCTCTCTGCTCGGGAAAAGGTTTCATCAATATCACGTCATATTAAAATTAATCTTCTCACACTGAGGCACTTTGTGGTGAGGATTGGATCAGGGTTATATAACCAAGATCAGAATCAATTCGGTATATATTGCCGATTATATTTACACATACAAGAAATTTGACTTGGTGTTTTTGGTGCAAATGGAAATATTAAAACAGCAGAGCTCCTGCTGACAACTTAAATAGAATAAACAAATATAAAAACACAAAATGTATAAAATGTGCAATGGAGGAATGATGCAGCTGTGCAGGTATATTCAGTTTCATCCTTCACATTTCTGTAATGTTCTCTAAATGTGTTATTTCAGGAGGGGGACATTGTTGATGAGGCTGGAAGCAGAAGGTAAGAAACTGTTCTTGTGTTGTAAGGTTTTGGTCCTGATGGAGGGGACAGTCCAGGTGCAGGGTGAGAGTGTACAAATCCTGGAGAAATATGAAATAATGTGTGCTAAGTTAGCAGTTAGCAGTCTCGTTACTGTTTTTCTTTTGTAATTTGGCAACAAACTCTTTTTCTGAACACATGAACAGTAAGCCTGGGGGAAGAACCCGATGGCTGCAGTCACATATCTGAAATTAGTCCTTTGATTTTGGACTATTTTGTCCTCGTGATTGAACCATTTGGTTAGTTTGAATTATATAATTATTGGGAAATGGACTTGAGCTTGTATATTTCTTTTCTAGTCTTCTGACTACTCAAAGTTATTTTACACCGCAGGTCACACCTACACATTCACACACTGATGGTAGAGGCTGCTGAGTAAAGAGTCCATCAGTATTAACTCGTCCATTCATACACATTCACACACTGATGGTAGAGGCCGCTGAGTAAAGAGTCCATCAGTATTAACTCATCCATTCATACACATTCACACACTGATGGTAGAGGCTGCTGAGTAAAGAGTCCATCAGTATTAACTCATCCATTCATACACATTCACACACTGATGGTAGAGGCTGCTGTGTAAAGAGTCCATCAGTATTAACTCATCCATTCATACACATTCACACACTGATGGTAGAGGCCGCTGAGTAAAGAGACCATCAGTATTAACTCATCCATTCATACACATTCACATGCCCGCGATACAGCAGCGTGAACAACTTGGGGTTAAGTTTCTTTCCCAAGGACACATCAGACATGTAGCTGCAAGAGCTGGGTATCGAACCCCTGACCTTCCAGTTGGATACAACCGACTCTGCCACTGAGCCATAAGACAAGACCAAGTCATTTAGGGATCGAGACCGAGTCAAGACGAAGACCATAAATATCACTGAAAAATCATCATCACTGTCACTCACTTAGAACGTAATACCGGGAAGGTTGTGGTCACAACTGCGGGAAAAAAAAAAAAATTATGAATGAATTGAATTTATTCTTTCTTTTAGAAAGAGGAGTTTTTGTTTTAATTGCAGTAATGGCTGAAAAATAGCCGATCAGTTGGGGTCTTGACTGGTCTTGATTTAAAATCCTGAGTGCTACAACACTACTAAAGGAGATTCATTCATTTTACTTTTACCTTTAAAAGTTTCACAAACACAATCTTAAATCTTTCTGGTATTTATCATTCTAAAGTACGTACAGGACAAGCTCTGGAGTAATCAGGTATGAAATCAGGTATTATTCAGACCAGATTCAGAGAGTTTTCCATTAACACCGGGGCCTATCTGTGAAACACAGTCATCTTCATGGCTCATTTGCACTGAAAAGGCATGACATGACTTAACACTTACCCTCATGTTCGTCTGTCATCACCTTCAGTCAGTGATGCTTTCTAGCAAGCCGCTTTTGTTGCTGTTCTGATTAAATGATCCAGCGTGTCTCCACCATTTTCAGTTCCTCTTTGTTTTCATATAAATCACAAAAACACAATGTGACTCCATGTCTGAATTAAGTGTAAAACTCTGATTCTGACCACACCCATCTGTATGTGTTGTATATTTACCATTCAACTTGTTATTCTCTCTCACTCTCCCTGTGTGCCCTTCATCTCTCGCACCCTCATCTCACTCATTCCCACTGTGCAGAGTCAACATGTGTTAACAGGTGCATATCCTGAAGCTACTCCCAAAAAATCAAATATAAAGCATACAGTTTATAAGCTTCAAATTCAAGTTCCAAGTACTTTATTGCAACGATATCTAACTTAAGTTATTTTAATTAATTTTTAAGGCGCTCTGACCACTAGTGTTTAAAATGGGTACTACAGTCCAAATTCTTAACATTTAAGAGAGCTGCACTGGCTGGACACTGAAGCTTCAGTGTTTATCCAGCTCTGCATGGGTCTGTAAACCTTTCTGTGTTCTAACCTCTCTCCATTTTTCAAAATCATCTCCAATATTGATCCTAGTTTGAGCACGTTTCTGCTCGTGGAGCTTATTAGAAACATGCAGAGGCTTTTTAGATCGGGTACAATCACTTCTATCTGAACCACTTCTCTTGCCCACTTCCATCACTGCAACACCTGTTGACCTGATAACTGCTCTCATATCTGGTAAACCGAGGGGCGTCCAAAACGGCCCGTGTGGGGGTGGATTAAAACCACCTACTGATTGGACCTTTAAGGAACAACATGACCTGGCCCGTTCCTTTAAGTCTGAGCTTTTATCGCTCTGTGAGCCAGGACACAGTCTGAGACCCTCTGGTGGAACTCGTTGGCTGTTCCAAGGTCCAGGCTGAAAACCACAGGGGATGGGACTTTCTCTTTCAGAGCCCCCTGTTTTTGGAACAGCCTGCCAGAGGAGATCAGACCTGCAGAGTCAGTCCATCGCTTTCACTCTCTACTCAACACATTATTTTACAAAAAAAGCTTTTATCTTTTATTTGACTTTTTTTTTTTTTTTTATCTTAAATTCTATTTGTCTGTTTGCTTGGGTTGTTTGTTTGTTTTTATTGCCCACTGTGATTGTTGTTGAAAAGTGCTATTGAGATAAAGTATTATTATTATTACGTGTCTTCCTCCTGGTAATGACCACCTTTCAGCACACCAACAGGATGAAGCCGGCAGACATAGGAGGAGCTCTTCTTCCAGGGATGCAGGTAGAAGGCCAAGGGGACTATCAGAGTTATCAATCAATGATTTCTAATGGAAAATTACCAAATGAAACTTCTGCAGCAAAGTGTGACAGGGTTTGACCTCTGTATGAATGTCCGACTCAGGTTTGATTGTAAGCCTTTAAAGAGCACGTCCATCCTGGTGTCATGCTGCATCATCTAATTGTTTTTACATTACAAACAGGATACCTTACTTTTGATCTCTTCACAAAGAGTCATAAACCCGTTTCGGGTTCAGTTCAGTTTGGTACACATTCATTGGCGTTTCCACTATCAAAAGTTGGTAAGGGTACCAAAATAACTGATCTGTACCTTCCTACTTTTTGATACCCTTCTGTTTGGGGTACAAAGCGTCCCGGTCAGGCCCTAAAGGTTGGAGCTAGACACACTGCAGTCCGTTGATTGGTCGAATAAATCTTCACTTTCTGTGCGACAGCGGTAATAAAGTACAAACACAAAACGCACCTTGTTAAATTATCCTGTGGATTTGGAGAGAGTTTATTCAAGGGTGTTTTAGTTTTTTTGCCTCAGAGATGCAGACCCTATAGGAATCATTGATCTTTTTGTTTACTGTCTCACCTTCTTCTTCTTTGTTGAATTTATTGGGTAGTCTACGCTATGTCTCGCCGCTGTGATTTAGTGATGTGTAAAGGTTGGCTGTGGAAACGAGAGCGAGATCAGAGTTAAACCGTACCAAACCGGACCACTTGGTGGAAACGGGGCTATGCATGTCCACAGTTCCATCATTGTTCAGTCACTGGTCCTTTGAGTCTCATCTTTTATCCACTTTGTGTCAGCCTATAGATTGTTTATTGTGCAATCTGCTCTGTGATTGGTCCAACCTGACTCATCACTTCATAAAGCTCATTAAAGTCCTCTGTCTTTAAGGTCGAGCTGTAAATTACCTGGGATTAAAACAACTCACTCAACGCCAAGTGTTTGTCTACCTGTATGTCATAACAGTGTTTGTGAGCCAGACGCAGAGTAAAATACCTGTGTCAGGTGAGGGATTCTTTAAGTAATCCTGACACATGACAGCTGGCTGACAGCTGAAGGATTGCATCAAGGTTATCCCAGGTGAGTTATGTAGGGTGAACACTGTGAACAAAACACTGCCAGCGTGTTTCTTCTCACTGGTAACACAAGAACCAGTTCTGAGTGAGGGTGTGTAACCTCGTCATAAGGTCAGTATAACTGTGGCAACTTCAACTTGACATTGGATTTAGCATTTCTTCAGGGTAAAGTAGTAGCTAAAGGTGAAGGTTCAAAGGCTCGGTGACAGCTGAAACGACGTACATTACCCTTTTCCCATATTGCATACACATGAAAAACTGAACTATGAAAACTTGAAGCTTATTCAACATGACTCCAGACTGCTAATCTCTACAATTCTACAATTCACTTAGCAGACGCTTTTATCCAAAGCGACGTACATCAGAGAGTAAGTACAACACAAGCAAGGATCTAGAAAAAAGGGAACAATGTCAGTAAGAGCAAACGATCAGCTTTGAGTCTGATTGGACACACAGGTGCTGACAGGAAGTGACCAGAGGCAAAGCACAACATTGAGGGCAGTTCTTGAGAGCTCTAATCAGTATAGAAACCATCTTATAAGTCATCGTTATCAAACAAAAACAATCGTCACAACCATCATCATCATCAATAATATGGAGACCATCATCATTAAGTTAGTAGGTATTCATAAAGAGCTGGGTCTTTAGCTTTTTCTTAAAGGTGCAGAGGGACTCTGCAGATCCAATGGAGTTTGGAAGTTCATTCCACCACCGGGGGGCGACAGAGGAGAAGAGTCTAGTCAGAGACTTAGGACCCTGTTATGAAGGTTGGATCAGACACCTTTCATTGGCAGAGCGTAGTGGAGGGAGTGTAGACCTGGATGAGAGAGTTAAAGTAAGGAGGAGACGTTTTTGTTGCTGTTTTGTAAGTGAGCAGCAGAGTTTTAAATTTGATGCGAGCAGTAACTGGGTAAACTCTGAGCACAGATCCATCGGTTCCTCACAAATATTATACTTAATCACAAATGTCATCATTTAGCACACCAAGAAACACCCCGATTGTTATACTCACTCATGTTGAATCTGTGAAAACTCAACAACACTTCAGAGTGTCAGAGTGTAAAAGAGGCCTTTAAGAGAGAGGACTACAGGTGTTACGCTGCATTCATGTGGTGTCAGAAAACATTGGAAAAACAAGTTTCCGACTTGGAAAATGCACATGAATGCCTGCTGGACTTGGAAGTACAACTAGGAAACTCAGGAAAGAAGAGGAGCCCGACTTAAATCTCCTTCTTGCTGTAATACTGACATTATTCTTTTTCGTTCAACGATGCAACTTTCCCTTCTAAACAAAACCTTCATTGCCTGGTCACGCTTACTGTCTCCCGTCAACTGCCCCACAGAGCGCCCCCTAGAGGCCTGAGGCAGTGTTTCTCTACTTGCAGTTGTTCTCTGAATGTGTGTTTGTTTGTGAATTGTTTCATTTATGTATTGGCTGTGCGTTTGATGTTAATGCAGTTATGTCGGCTTTTGCAGCACGTTTGTTGAATTTGCAGCTCGTTGAAGCCGATGTATTTGTTTCCATTTGCTTTTGAATTTGCAATGTTTCTGAATATGCTGTGCGTTGTTTCAGCTGCTGCAGTGCCTTGGCAGATTATCAACCGAAGATAACAGAAGAGCTGAAAGGACTGACAGGAACCGGCACATGGCTCCCTAAAGTGATGAAGCAGGGACAATAAGTTTGAATCTTAAGTTTCAAATGTGGGATGACTGTGACTCAGTGGCAGAGTAAAGGACACTATGCACACTGAGCCTGCTTTTTTTTAATCCCATGTGTTTATTTTTCAATATGACACAAAATGACTCATACTCATAACGCACAGTGATCAAGCTGTGAAGATGATTTTCTGATTCTTGTCTACATGAAAAAACCAAGAGTGAGGAGATTTTCACCTGTTGATAAGGAGCTGCAGAATTATCCTGATCACTTCCAGGTGTGTTTCAGGATGTTAGTGATCCAGTTTGATACGCTGCTCTCGATACTGGAACCACACATTGAAAAGAACAACACCAATTTCAGCGAAGCAACTGATCCTGAACAGCAGCTGGCAGAATGTATGAGGTAGGGGCACCACACACACACACACACACACACACACACACACACACACACACACACACACACACACACACACACACACACACACACACACAGATGGATAAAACGAAGAAAATCTAACTTGTTTTGAAATAAATAATGATTAATAAATATAAATAATGACGAAAGTTTCTGAGTCAGTGTGCAAGAATGATTGACATAACATGGGGTCGTACTTATTTTTTAACGTGCATCAATTTTGGATGAAAAAAACAGACTCAGTGTGCAACTCTCTCAACTAGAGGGTCGGTCCCCAGCTCCTGCAGTCACAACACGGTGAACCCTCTGCTGAGTCAGCAGTGTGTGAATGTGTGAATAAGATCACTTCAAACACACCTTTAACATCTCATATGGTCTTATTAGATACACATACAGTATATTCAAACATTTACCAGAAATAAACTGTGGTCAAACAGCACAAATGAACACATGACCACATGTGTTTTTAACATCTAATACATCAAATATAAATGTCGTACAACCCCAAAGCTCTGGTATACTCTACCACACCACCTCTTTCACTCCTTCTCTTATTCTTTGTACACTCATTCCCCCTCTCTTCTTCTCTCTCTCTTTGGGGAAGTATATAAAAATGGCACCGTTGTTCAGCCGAAACCACAGAGCGGGGCGAGAGGAAAGAAAACAGCTCTCACTTAAACCACAATCTGGTGACAGTAGAGGAAGTGTGGAGGACTAAACGGATCCCGGGACCATGGGAAAGACTGGATCAGAGTGCAGACTCCACAGTCAGGGGAAACACAGAGGAGCTGAAAATAATCCCGTATGACTCAGACACGACGGGCTGTAAGAATAAAGCTGACGACATGTGGTCGCCATGGTGATAATCACCTTGACAGAATAGGTGATTGTCCGATGCTGATCATATGAAACTAACGAAGCTATTCACACTTAACTATTCAAAACAAACATTCAACATAACAATGCTTTAGGGGAAATACAATTGTACATGTGGAACCTTTAGTAATTGTTTTCTGTAATCAGACGTAGATTCAAACTGTCAGATTCCTTCTGTTATTATTTCTGTCCATTGCTGTGTTACACCTGAGCATCACAAGAGTAGCACACACTACAGATGGATGTGCATCGATTGCACTGTTCCAAAGGTGGTATTTGTGTGTGTGTGTGAAAATGTGTGTTTGTGTATGTTGTGACTCATGCCTGACACCAGACAGCACTAGTGGGCAATAATGTGGTACGCAGACACACACACACACACACACACACACACACACACACACACACACACACACACACACACACACACACAGAAGGAGCTCTGAGCTGCAGACACACACACAGAAGGAGCTCTGAGCCAGCCACACACACACATATCCTGTAATGGAAGCTTAAGGCCATCCACACCACAGAGAGTGGGCAGTGTTTAGACCTGTGGCACCCACAGACATTCCTCCACACTGACGCTGGAACACACACGTCTGGATTGGACCTGCGCTACAGTTGTTGAAAATAAATAATCCTCTTCATTTGTAATTCCAAAACCACAGATTTAGTGACATTGGAGGACCAGGTGAACAGGTGAGAGAAGCTTCCAATCACGCGTGAAAAATAAAGCTGGGCTGCAGCTCACCTGGAGCTCAGGTGAGGTGAACCTATCATGTCCTTGGCACTCTTCCAAAGAGAAGCAAAGGTGTCTGATTCCACTTTGAACACAGACACATGGAGCCTCTGTACGAGTGATGGAAGACAACACTGGTGTTAAGTTCTTAGACCTGGTTGGCATGTGTCTCCAGGAGTGTTGATTACAGTAATGATGCATTATGCAAAGACTGCACAGAAGCAGGAGTTATGATACTTTAGGGATAAACAAATTATCAACAATGAATCAAATGAAAAAATGAAAATGATTTAGAATTAATTTAGTCCATCCATCCATTAATATAGTCATCCGTCTGGACATCCATCCAACAATCCATCCATCCAGTTATCCATCCATCCATCCATCCATCATCCATCCATCCATTCATACATCCATCCATACATACATCCATCCAGTTGTCCATCCATCCATCCATACATCCATCCAACCATCCAGTTGTCCGTCCATCCATCCATCCATCCAGTTATCCATCCATCCATACATCCATCCATACATACATCCATCCATCCATCATAGATACATCCATCCATCCAGTTGTCCATCCATCCATCCATCTATCCATCCATCCAGTTATCCATCCATCCATCATCCATCCATACATCAATCAATCAATCAATCAATCAATTTTTATTTGTATAGTGTCAACTCATAACAAGTGTTATCTTGAGACACTTTACAAGAAGCAGGTAAAATACCTTACTCATTGTAGCTCAAGAGCTCCCAGGAAAGTAGGTGGTTAGTGACTGAGATTTATAGATAGATACATGCAGTAATATGATGTACTGTATATGCACAGAGAGAGAGAGAGAGAGAGAGAGAGAGAGGAGCTCAGGGTGCCAGTTCCCCCGGTAGTCTAAGCCTATAGCAGCATAACTAAGAGCTGGTCTACACCAGCACCAGCCCTAACTATAAGATTTATCAAAAAGGAAAGTTTTAAGTCTATTCTTAAAAATACAGACTGTGTCTGCCTCCTGGACCCCGGCTGGAAGGCGGTTCCAGAGGAGAGGAGCCCGATAACTGAAGGCTTTACCCCCCATAGTACACTTCGAGACTGTAGGTACCACCAGCAGGCCTGCACTCCAGGACCGCAACGCTCTCGAGGGACAGTACGGCACTAGTAGCTCCTTCAGGTAAGATGGTGCCTGGCCATTTAGAGCTTTGTAAGTGAGAAGAAGGATCTTGAATTCTATTCTAGACTGTATAGGGAGCCAGTGCAGAGAAGCCTGGACAGGAGTGATGTGGTCCCTTTTCCTGGTTCTGGTCAGTACACGAGCTGCAGCGTTCTGGACCAGTTGAAGAGTCTTTAGAGATTTGCCAGAGCACCCTGACAAAAGAGAGTTACAATAATCCAGTCTGGAGGTAACAAATGCATGAACTAGTTTTTCTGCATCACTTTGCGACAGGATATTCCTGATCTTGGATATATTACTGTGACAGAGCGGCTCCGTCACTGACTGCAGTCAGCACACACACCAACACACACGCTGACACACACACATCCGCCAAACTTTTCCCTCTGCCAGTGTGCCTATAATCATTCAGTAAATCACACCATCATCCTCCTTTCCCTCTCAGTTTCATAGCGTGATTAAGAGTGCACACTTGGAAGTGCTATTTTTTGTATCACACATATATATACAGATTCAGAGTGGTATTACCGTTGATGCGTTGCATATGCGCTCCGCGGTGTCCTGTTTGTTCCAAACAGAGGCGGCCCATTTCCGCATACTAAATAGGCGGATGGAGCGCGCATAGGTGATCACATGATTGATTGATTAATTAAATGTTTGTGTTGAAAGTGAAGTGTCTTAAATATCTAGGACAGAGATATTATAGTGATCTTTAAGTGTATACTGCACACATCTGTTAAAGGAGTTTCCTTCAGTGGAATGGTTGTTTAGAGGTGTTGTTCGCAGGATGAGTTATGAGTGTCAGGAAATGCTTAGAGCAAAGCTAGGATCCCCCACAGTGGAATGTGAACAAATCGACCCTTATGTCCAGAGGGTTGCCCAGGGACATCTAGACAGGAGATTGTACCTGTGACCTGTGTTGGCCTTTAAGTTTATGACATACATATAATTGCAGAGGCCCCTGCTGTTGAAGTAATAGGGGTTATCCTAAAAAACAAACAGATGTCCTCATGTGTCCTGTGACATTGTGTATAAATAGCATTCTCAGTGTATGTTCGGGAGAGATCGGTATTGGCTTCTTGTCTCTCCTGAGCAGACGTGTTCAGTGATTCTGTATCTTGTTAATAAACAATTTTGTTTGAAAGCAAGTCAGTCTCAACGGCGAATTTCTTCATCATCCAACATATCAACAATGGGAATCCACATCAAAAGTTTCGCCACCAATACAGTACAGTGGTGGTACTAAAATATGGATGAGAATGGGTAATTTAGGGGTGAGTGAACCATGTTAATTTAACAGAGTGTAAATTGCTCATTCATGAAATAATGTGTTTCTTTAAAATGTTAGGCAATTTATAACGCCCAGTGGGAGGGGCTTCTTGTGTTTAAAAGAGAGCTGCTTGCTGCTTTCAAGCAGTCTAGGATGGTTACAGTGAAGATAACATGTTACAGCAGAGAGTTTATTTTTTTGAAGTACAGTTTGTTTGCTGAGTTATGTGGATTTTGTTTTTGGACGACTTTTGTTTTGTAAATAGTGTAACTAGTCTAAACACAATTTTTTTTCCTGTTTTTGCATTTTTGTAAATATCTATCACTGCACTTTGGGAGGCCGGCAAAAATAAAAACACTTCACTTACAGTCTGCGACTACGCCTGTTTTTAAGTTTTGGGTGGATTGAAAGAGTACTCCGTCACAATTACGAAGATGAAAGTAGGCTGTTCTTGAAACTTGATTGATGTGAGCGCTAAAAGACATATCTTGATCAAAAAGAACTCCTAGATTCCTAACAGTGGTGCTAGATGCCAGGCTGATATCACTAAGGACAGTCAAATCACTAGAAAAAGTCTCTCTGAGGTTCTTAGGGCCTAGCACAATAACTTCAGTCTTGTCTGAGTTAAGTAGCAAAAAATTTCTGGTCATCCAGGTCCTAACGTCCTTAAGGCACATTTCTAGCTGACATAACTGACTGGTAGCATCGGGCTTCATTGATACATAAAGCTGAGTATCATCTGCATAACAATGAAACTGTATGGAGTGTTTCCTCATAATATTTCCCAGAGGAAGCATATATAATGTAAAAAGAATTGGTCCAAGCACTGAACCTTGTGGGACTCCATGGCAAACTTTAGTGTGCATAGAGGACTCATCATTAACATTTACAAACTGAGATCGGTCTGATAAGTAGGATTCAAACCAACTTAAAGCAGTCCCTGTAATTCCAAGCAAATGCTCCAGTCTGTACAACAGGATCCGATGGTCAATGGTGTCAAAAGCAGCACTAAGATCTAACAAGACGAGCACAGACAGAAGTCCCCTGTCTGAGGCTAGAAGTAGATCGTTTGTAACTCTAACTAGTGCAGTCTCAGTGCTATGGTGGACTCTAAATCCTGACTGGAACTCCTCAAATAAACTGTTGTCATGGAGAAAGTCACACAGCTGTTTAGCTACCACCTTCTCCAGGATCTTCGAGAAAAAAAGGAAGGTTGGATATAGGCCTGTAGTTAGCCAGAGTTCCTGAGTCCAGAGTAGGCTTTTTAAGTAGAGGTTTGATTACCGCTACTTTAAATGCCTGTGGTACATAGCCTGCCAGTAAAGACATATTGATCATATCTAATATGGAGTTGCTAACTAAGGGAAAGACTTCCTTAAACAGTTTGGTTGGGATTGGGTCCAAAATACAGGTTGACGGCAGAAAAAATGGAATATAGCTCTGAAAGGTCAATTGGAGAAAAACAGTCGAGACTAATATCTGGTCCTGGAACTGTCTCTGCCGTATCAGACGTATCCGCACCAGGTAAGGGCAGGAGGTTACCAATTTTGTCTCTGATGTCTAGAACGTTGTTGTTGAAAAAGCTCAGGAAGTCATTACTGCTGTTGGCTAAAGGAATACAAGGCTCAATGGAGCTATGACTCTCTGTCAGCCTGGCTACAGTGCTGAAAAGGTATCTAGGATTGTCTTTGTTTTCCTCGATTAGAGAGGAGTAGTAGGCAGCTCGGGCGTGACGTAGAGCCTTCATATATCTTCTATGACTATCCTGCCAGAAAAAACGAGATTCTACCGTTTTGGTCGAGCGCCATATTCTTTAAAAATTCCGCGACGATTGTTTCAGAGTACGGGTTTCTGAGTTGAACCATGGAGCCACTCTCCGCCGCTTGACAACCTTCTGTTTCAGGGGAGCAATCAAATCCAGAGTAACTCTCAGCGAATCCACTGCACTATCAACAAACTGATCTAGCTGAGAGGGACTAAAGCTATCATAAGAGTTTCCAACTGGGTTGAAACACGGTACTGAAATAAAAACAGCTGAAATAGCTTCCTTAAATCTAGCCACAGCACTATCCGACAAACTTCTAGAGAGCACACCTCTTCCAGGCAGAGGTAATTCTAGTAGGACAAAATCGAATGTAATAAAAAAATGGTCTGATAGCAGAGGATTTTCTAGGAAAACTGTAAGGTTATGGATTTCAATGCCATAAGCTAAAACAAGATCCAGGGTGTGGTTAAAACAATGAGTAGGTTCGTTTACACCCTGGGTGAAACCAATAGAGTCTAATAGTGACATGAAAGCTGTGCTCAGGCTATCATTATCAACATCCACATGGATATTGAAGTCACCTACAACAATTATTCTATCACTGCTAAGGACTAAGTCTGATAAAAATTCTGCAAACTCAGATAAAAACTCAGAATATGGGCCAGGAGGGCGGTAAACTACAGCAACTAGAACTGGCTGAAAGGTTCTTGAGACTGGATGTGGAAGACTAAGAACAAGGCTTTCAAAAGAAGAAAAACTCAGCTTTGGTCGAGGGTTAACTAAAAGACTGGAATTAAAAATAGCTGCTACTCCACCACCTCGTCCGGTGTCTCGAGGTATATGAGTACAAAAATGACTGGGAGGAGTGGATTCATTCAAACTAACATATTCATCTCGACACAGCCAGGTTTCAGTCAAAAAAAGTAAATCAATATGCTGATCACTAAAAGAGACTTGGATGCTAAGGACCTAATGTTCAAAAGTCCGCAGTGAATCCTCCGATCTTGTAGCAAAATCGTATTCGTAGTTTTGATTCTAATGAGATTTTGACGATTCATGTCGTTTGGATGACTTATAAAAACGGGTCTGGGCCGGGGGACAGACACAGTACCTATAGTATAACTACAGTTCGATTCAGAATTACAGCTATAGTGACTGGGAGACAGATCTAAGGGAAGCGCAGAGAAGTGTGTAAGACTGCAGCTCTGCCTCCTGGTCTGAACTCTGTGTTGTTGTCAGGGTTTTGGACTGATAACCTCTGCTATGTTTCTAGATAATAGAGCTGCACCGTCCAAAGTGGGATGGATGACGTCTCTAGCTAGCAGACCAGGTTTTCCCCAAAAAGACTGCCAGTTATCTATGAAGCCCACATCGTTTGCTGGACACCACCTCGACAGCCAGTGGTTGAGTGATGACATGCGGCTATATATACATGTCATCACTGGTCTGATTTGGGAGGGGACCAGAGAACACTACGGAGTCCGACATCGTCTTAGCAAAAGTACACACCGACTGCACATTAACCTTAGTGACTTCCGACTGGCGTAGTCAGGAGTCATTTGTGCCGATATGAATTACGATTGTATCAAATCTACCTTTAGTCTTTGTCAGCAACTTTAAATGAGATGCGATGTCGCCCGCTCTGGCCCCGGGTATACACCTAACTATGCCCGCTGACTTCGCTAGCTTCACGTTTCGGACTATGGAGTCTCCAATAATCAGAGTTTTATTCTCAGCGGGTGTGTCGCTGAGTGGGGAAAATTTGTTTGAAACGTGAAGTGGTTGGTGGGGAACCGTGTGCTTCGATTTTCGACTATGCTTCCCTCGGACAGTAACCCAGCCACTGCCTCCCGGCTGCTCGGGAGCTACCGGGGGGGAAGCCAAGCTATGTCGGCCCGCACCGGCTATAGGTGGCTGGCTAACTACTGCTGCATATGATGACTCTGACTCAATGGTGCGGAGCCGTCTCTCTAACTCAGACACCCTCGCCTCCAAAGCTAAAAATAAACTACATTTCTTACAAGTATCATTATCACTAAAGGAGGACAAGGAGTAACTTAACATCTGACACGTAGAGCAGGAGAGAGCAGGAGAGGGAGAGACAGAAAAAGAAGCCATTGTAAAGCTAACTGCTAAGCTAAGCTAAGAGTAGGTACACAGTAACACAGTACAGAGGAGAACAGAACAAGAAATTATGCAATACGCTCACCGTAGTACGCTGCTCTGCTCAGGTGCTGCTCGCTGCTCTGCTCAGGTGCTGCTCCTACACTCGTATACATCCATCCATCCATCCATCCATCCCTACAGCCATCCATCCATCCATCCAGTTATCCATCCATCCAACAATCCATCCATCCAGTTATCCATCCATCATCCATCCATCCATACATACATACATCCATCCATCATCCATCCAGTTATCCATCCATCCATACATCCATCCATCCATCCATACATCCATCCATCCATCCAGTTGTCCATCCATCCATCCATCCATCCATCCATCCATCCATCCCTACAGCCATCCTTCCATCCATCCATCCAGTTGTCCATCCATACATCATCCATCCATCCATCCATCCAGTTGTCCATCCAGTTATCCATCCATCCATACATCCATCCATCCATCCATCCAGTTATCCATCCATCCAATTATCCATCCATCCAGTTATCCATCCATCCATACATCCATCCATACATCCATCCATCCATCCATCCATACATACATCCATCCAGTTGTCCATCCATCCATCCATCCATCCATACATACATCCATCCAGTTGTCCATCCATCCATCCATCCATCCATCCATCCATACATCCACCCAGTTATCCATCCATCCATCATCCATCCATCCATCCATCCATACATCCATCCATCCATACATCCATCCATCCATCCAGTTGTCCATCCATCCATCCATCCATCCATCCATCCCTACAGCCATCCTTCCATCCATCCATCCAGTTATCCATCCATCCATCCATACATACATACATACTTTCATCCATCCATCCATCCAGTTGTCCATCCATCCATCCATCCATCCATACATACATACATACTTTCATCCATCCATCCATCCATACATCCATCCATCCATCCAGTTGTCCATCCATCCATCCATCCATCCATCCATACATCCAGTTGTCCATCCATCCATCCATCCATACATCCATCCATCCAGTTATCCATCCATCCATACATCCATCCATCCATCCAGTTATCCATCCATCCATACATACATACATTCATCCATCCATCCATCCATCCAGTTATCCATCCATCAATCCAGTTATCCATCCATCATCCATCCATTCATCCATCCATCCATCCATACATACATACATTCATCCATCCATCCATCCATCCATCAATCCAGTTGTCAAAACATCCATCCATCATCCATCCATCCATTCATTCATCCATTCATCCATCCATCCAACCATCCCAATGCTCATTCTGTAAACTTTAAACTGCACATAGAATACAACGTGTTAAATAGTATTTGATTCTAAGTTGATAGTGGATTTAAGCCTTTTATAGAGTTAAAAGTAGAGATAAAAGTTTATTTATTACTATAATATTAGCCAGAGATTTTGACAGGTGGAATGTTTCACTCACTTTAAATAATGAATATTATTGAATAATTTCACAAGCTGTGAAATTACACAAAAACAAAACAGACATAACACACCTCTCTACGTTTCACTCCCTGATTGATCATGTGATTTACGAAGTTATTCAGATAAAGTGTAAACTGACATCAGACATCATATATACTCTGAAGAACACATGCTGTGTGTCAGCTCTGCTTCTGTTTCATACATCAAGTAGTGGGTCCATTGAGTACCCAGGGTTTTGAACTGGGGAGGGATTTATGTCAACATGATATTCCCACAAACCCCGAGAGCCCCAAGAGGTGGGACGGTGCTGTGATCAAAGAGCCAAAGTCTTGCAGCCTCCTGATGGAAAACAAACATGTTTGTAGGTTATATCGCTGCTGTGGAGGCGCTGGCCTTCCTACCAGGCGACCAGTAGCTGCACACACCTGTTACAACTGCACAGGAATGTGTTTGCTTTTACTGCTCCTGAAGCTGGGAGGACAACACTGATACAGAGCAGACTTTTACCTGTGTGTGCGTGTGTGTGTGTGTGTGTGCGTGCGTGCGTGCGTGTGTGTGTGTGTGTGTGCATGTTAAAGCTAGAATTTTCTAATCAAAGAGCAAGAAATGTCAGAAATTACAATACAAGTTGATAAGATAAGGTAAGATATATTTGTAATGGGCTCAGTTGTTCAAAGTTAACAATGACACCTACCATTTAACTTGTTCATGTTTAATGAATGAAAACCATTTTTTTTTTAGAAATGAAGCTGTAAAACAATGTTGAATCTTTGGGATCCTGGCACACCCTTGGAAACTGTTTGTTAAACCAATATAAGTTCAGAGTGCACAAGTGAGCTGAAAGCTGATATTAGAGATGGACGGAGACAATCTGAGAGTGAGAGGAGGAAGAGATTTCCTTTTCCCTTTCCTGATCAAGCAGAAGGCACAATGCTGAGAAATCACTTCTGCTATGCAACATGTAAACTGTGACTGAGTGATGAATATCTCTTTTGGAAAAGAAGCACACTGTCGCCTGTGCTTCTCAACTCCAAACTTCAGGTTGATTCATCGTCAAAGATCTGAGTGCCAAAATGTTGTGAAGCTGTCCAGTAACTCCTCTCCTGTGTAGCTGTCCAAGTGTGCAAATGTTTGTGTTCTTTGAATATTACTAATTTTTTGATGTCTCAAGAATATTTAAGTTTTTTTCCTGAGCGACCCCTGACCTCTGTGTTTTCTCTGTTGACGTAGTGTGTAACGCCTGCTCAGCAGTGTTTTTATTTCCTCTGCTGTGTGTCATGTGAAAACAGTGTTTGATTCTGAAAACTGTTGAGATGGGAAAGCTGGAATCTGTGAGTCAAATCTGAGGTTTTGTGAATATAGTTTGAAATCTGGGGTTTTCAACAAGTTTGTAACCATTACGACATGCCTGTGTGCGTGTGTGTGTGTGTGTGTGTTTTCTCACTGCTGGTGAACATTCCCAGACAGCAGGTGGAGTTGGGTAAGAGGGGCTACAGAAAACAAATTCCAACCATCAGGTTTGTTTAATAAAGACACTGCTGCACTGAAGCTGAGCCCCCGACCAGTCTGATCCATCTCAACGTCCCACACACACACACACACACACACCTTCTTCTTGAATAGAGAACAGGCTCCATGCAGAGGAGAGAGACTTACATGTTTAACGATCAGAAAAACAACAGTTCAGTAGACCTTCTTTCTGTCGGCCTCTGTCTTTGCCCTTCCTGTCCTCCATTCCCTAATCCCATCAGGATTATTCCCAGACTGGTAGACAATGAGGTACAGGATTCACATTGAACCTCTGTGTCATTTCTTATCTCGTTGTAATCAGTTTTGCATTTTAGACTACTTTGGTCCAGTTTTGCATTTATTGATAGGACAGCTGTAATCAGACAGGAAATCTTAGGAGGAACGTCTGAGTGGAGCCTCAGACTGCAGCTTTGAGGTTGGTCTCTTCTGTGTTTGGGACGTCTGCTCAAGTGCCTGAGGTACTCTTCTCTTAATGAACCAGTTCAGGTCACAGGAGGAGAAGACCAGGGTGCTTTATCTACCAGTCTAAATAATGTTGGTTTCTCTAAAACTATTTACGTTTTATTATGAGCCCCTTTCAAATGTGATGTACTTCAGGGTGTAATTCTTGGCAACTCCTGTTCTGCATGTGAAGTTCCAGCTGTAGATTACTAAACTGCTCTGAATCTATGGGTAAGTGACATAACCACCAAGCCATCCGGGGACCCTAACATTTGTAATCTTTGGCTTCCCCATAACCTGACTTTTTTTTTTGTGAGCTGTATTTTCATATTTCTTCTTTAATTATTATCTGTCTCTTAGACTTCCTGTTTCTCTTTTATCTTTCATAAAGACCTTTCCACTGTGGAGTTAAAGCTTCATACTTTCTTTTCTCTCTTTAATATGTTCCCTCAGTTTCTGTAAACTACCACTGTTCCTGCTCTCTCATCCTTCACCCCCCCCCCCCCCCCCCCCCCTCCCTTCTCATCACCAGATTCCTGTTACCTACCTTCAGAAACCCGACTCTCTTTCTGGTCTTTTGAAGTCTGCTAAGAAAATATTATTCCTCTTATGTGTGCTAATACATCCATTAAAGTCAATATTCTCTGTTGCCTCTGGAGTGGAAACAGAACCCCTGACTGCTCCGTCAGACCACCCCCTCTGGGACCTGAATCAGCAGGAAGCTAAACTTCTTGTTTTCATCCTTCTCATGTGGAATGACAGAGGCATGTTCCACTCTTTGCTCTCATGTACTCTATTGTAGTGTGACTCTTTTGTGTCTGGCTGAGCGGTTCAGGTGAGCTGCATGTTTAGGATTCCTGACTTCATCCTCACAGCCACATTCCCATCGACAGAAGATTCCCACGAGCTGCGGCATACTTCTGTCACAGAGCGTCTTGTAGATTTCACAAACTCACAGCGACAGGACAAAGCTGCTAGGGTTACAAATCATCATGCTGTCTGCATAGCGAGCGTACCTGTGGCTGAGGCAGTGAAGCTCTCACAGAGCGTCTGTCACTGAGATCATTAAATGTCACACAGCTTATTGTTTGACCTCAATGAAGCCACAGCACCGTGTAAACAACCAGAGTCTGACTGTGTTACATTTAAAAGACTTTGATTAAAGTAAGCTCTTAAAGGGACAGTCCAGTTTGTTTGTATCTTTCGGGAGTGGGAGGGGGGTGGGGGGGGGGGGGGGGGGTGTGTGTGTGTCTTCTTTATTGGATAGATAGGACAGAGGATACAGTCAGAAATCAGGGAGAGAGAGAGTGGGGAATGACATGCGGGAAAGGTGTCACAGGTGGGATTCAAACCCGGCTGCCCGCCCCGAGGACTACAGCCTCTGTACATGGAGTCGCACGCACTAACCACTGTGCCTCCAGCGCCACTAGTTTGATGTTGTCAGTGGTAAGTACATTAGCCACCTGAGATGTTGTTCAGCTCAGCATCTCCACTGAGAGGAGCGCACAGAAGCTTGGCTATATTGGATAAAATATACAAGATAAATGTATGATATATTGAAAGTATTCAGAGGGATTTACTTTTCCACCAGCAGTACCCACACTTTGGGAAGCACTCTCCTACAGTATATATGTTTATATCAAGCCTAACAACATCCCTGCAGGTCAGTAAGGATGATGAACATGTGATCAGCACAGTTTAAAGAACTTCTCATAACTGTTTTTATTTAAAGCTCTCTAACATTTACAAATGCTTATTTACACTCAAATTCTTGTAGATAAACTTTATTATCTCAATCCATTTCTGTCAAAGAGTCACATTCAGAGGCTTCAAAGACTGTGCCCAATGTGTCAGATAAATCTCGTCAGGAGCATGACTGTGCCAGCGGCTGAACTGGGATTCAGTTATTTATGAAGTGGTTTGGCAGCATCAGCCAGGTAAATTATTAAAGTAGACTCGATCATTAACAGTCACACCTTCACAGCGATCCATCAGGACAGACCTGACGAGCCTGCTGAGACACAACTAGCTGCAGATCATAAAGACTTGGATCACATCATGATTCACACTGTGGTGAGAGGTAAACACCAGCAGACAACCGGTTTATTTAACACCTTGTTCTTCTCTCCTCGGTTCACATGGGAACAATTTGAAGGAAATCACAATCAATGAATGTCAGACAGACAGACAGACAGACAGACAGACAGACACACACACACACAGACAGGGAAATGAACCAAACAGCAGTGCATTGTGGGTTGAATTTGGCCGTCTGTAAACAATGTTTTACTGTGAAAGGAATCGGTTTATGGAACAATCTCAACAGAGAAACTAAAGAATCAAAATCAAACATGATATTTAAAAGAAAAATGAAAGCCAGTTTGTTGAATAAATATGTGGAAATATGTCAGTGAGATACTGGTTTTTTTTTTTTTCGTGATGCTGTAATAAAACTTTATTGTGATATACTTTGTGTATAATGAATTGGTAAGGAGGACTTACAAGGGGCTGCCAGTGGCTGTTTGCCTGCAGCCAATTTAATTTAATTTAAATTGTTTTTGAATTAAGTGTTCTGTTTTGTTTTAATTAATGTTTTGTAAAAGAGGGGCAGATATTATAAGATTAATCTTCTTTCTGCTCCTTTTCATTCAAAATTTGAGATTTTATGTTTGTTTGTTTTTCTTAACTCTATTGTTTTTTTTTTAATGAAATAAAATTGACAAACAAACAAACAAATAGGTTTGACGAGTGTGGCTAACGTTATCATTGCTAACAACAGCAGCCTTCAGTCCTTGCAGGTGAACGTGCACCTGTCTGTGCTCAGCTTGGTCACACATCGCTGTGGTCGATAAGCTGACACAGCCAGCATTTAACCTAATTTTATTTATCAAAATACTGACAAACTGCGCTGTGCTTGACATTCTTCCACTGTCTTGTTGTTAACTCATATTGCAGCATTAGGCCGGATGGCAGCAGCCACTGACCGGAGCTACGTCCCAACTACTGGCGGGTACATAAGGTACACAACATTCTGTTTTGGTGCTCTTGACAAAGTGCAGCCTGAAAGCAAACCGAAGGACTTCATAGAGTATGTGTATGTTTGTAAACACATCTCAACAACACTTCATCTTAAAGATACAAGTTAAAGTAGCATTACCTTCTGAGATACCAAGAATACAGCGACATTTATATCAGGGGGACAATCAGTTGTTTCACTTTTTATACAGAACATGATCTGAGACAAACAAAAAGGGTGTGGGTCACTTCGCCTGCTGCATGAACCTTTAAGTGGATCCCTTTTTATTATCCAGACCACCGTCCGAGTCAGCCGCTCTGAGGAAACGTCGGGGGTTGGGACAGTGCTGCTTATTTAGATGCTGGGAGAGGACAGACGGAGATCAGCTGTCTAGACATGAGCCTATGCATTCCTGCAAGACACAATCATTGCTGCTTGAAACACACACACACACACAAATGCAACAATTAAGCAGCTGGATAGTAATGCATGTGGGCCCAGTTGATGGCAAACAACATTGATGCTGAAGTAAAGCTCAGAAACATAGTAGTGTCATTATAAGGGGTGTAAAGATGAATTGTGAGGCAGTCAAAAATCAATTAATCAATCAATTCAAAGGAGTCAAGATTCACATCGGTACTCTGAAAACAGAATCACAGTAATATGGTGAGTGTCAGCAGCTGTAGAGCAAGATTTATAAATTGAGGACGCCCCACCGTCTTTTAAATCAGAGGTGTGGAAACATTTTTGCTTCAACAAGACAGAAAATGAAAGAGGAGAGAAGAAAACAGACGAGACAAAAACTGTGTGCAGATATTACAAGAAGACAGAACTACACAAACAGAACAACCAACATGATGCAGCATTTAATCCACACCACAACGAGAAGCTCCAATCACCTCCCCTTGTTGAGAGAAAACAAACATTAAAAGGCCAAACCCATCTCACAAGCGGGTTTGAAGAGCCCAAGAGATGACGAGGTGTATCGGTGTTTTCATGGAGCAATTAAAGGAATCTTTTTCAGTCATCTCATACTTTTGTCTTCAGACTCACTTTGTAAAATAAATCGTGAGAGAATCGTATCGTGAACCCAGTATCTTGAGTTGAGTGAATCGTTACATACCAAGTCATTATAATGCCTTTGAGCTGATTTAAGTCTGTCAGGTCACAGGTGTAAATGATGAGCATGCTCTTGGACAAAAGGTTTAGACTCAAACTGAATTCTCATCTAATGAAGTTAAAAGGCCCTGAAGACCTCTACTTAGTTATATAATTAACTCACTTATATATGCTGTACTATCCACCAAGAGCTGCACAAGCTTTCTTGATGATGATGAAGCTGAGTGTCAAGACGTCCAGTCTGAAGTCCACATTAAAATAAGAGCACAGTTCTGTCTATGAGTTCACACCTCCACAAACCCTTTGAGCTAAGAAGACTTCTGGCTGTTTGAGGACAGGATCACATGCAGTGCACAAAAGTGTACATGTTGAAATCATGCACTAACACACACATGCAATAAGATTCTCTCTCTCTCTGAGATGAAGGTTTTCCTTCTGGGTGTTTTTTGGGAAATCCAACAAAAACACAAGAAAAAGAGGAGGGGAGAGGACTGCAATCCAGCTTCAAAACATTGTAGAGAGCTGTCTCCCCCCCTTCCCCCCACTCTCTAGAGTCGATGCTCACACAGGTTGCTGTTATGTATTTTGGCCTACTGTGACCTCCGTAGAAGAGTCGCGCATTGAATGTTGGGACTTGGGCTATGTTACTTTGTTACTACGAGTCATGCCGCAGTTACACCACGCTGTTGTATTCAACCAATAAACGGTAACACGTTCAGTCGGAGTACGACTATTAATTGTTATACAGGCACCCAGATAAGGTGGAGATATAACAAAAGTGGCGACGAGGACGTCTGAACCGATGCAGAGAAGCTGCGGCGGAGGACTGACAGGTTTTTCTCCGTTGACGTCGCGACGCGGGAGGTAGACGTCGCCGGTGTGCAGAGGGTCCACGTGTGTATGCTGCAGCAAAACAAGAGCTGCAGCGGTCGTTATTGCCGGGCAGCTGTGAATAGTGTTGTGTTAAGCAAGAGAGACACTATCTCAGTAACAGCCTAAAATAACAAGGAGCCTCAAGAATAGCTGGAGTTATTGGCTCAATCTGCCCCTTTGATTAGCACATTGAGCAGTGGAGCTCGTACACGGAGCGGTTTGATTACTTTGTACTGGCAAATGCAATAGAGGAGGAGAAGATAGTACCTACCTTTTTGAGTGTGATGGGACCAAAGACTTTTAACCTGTTACGGAATTTACTACAGCCAGCAAAGCCAGGTAGTAAGACCTACAAGGAGATTGTGGAGACCTTGGCTACACATTTTTCTCCAAAGCCTCTCGTGATCGCAGAAAGGTTTCGATTTCACAGACGGAACCAAGAAGAGGGTGAGTCTGTCACAATGTATGTTGCAGCTTTACGCAAGCTAGCTGAACATTGGGAATTCAAGGATGTCTTAAATGACACATTAAGAGACAGGCTTGTATGTGGATTAAGGAATGAAGCAGCTCAAAAGAAATTACTCACAGAAAGTGACTTGACTCTAGAAAAGGCCATTAATATCAGTGTAACTATGGAAATGGCATCAAAAGAAGCCCAACAACTGCATGCAACAGGCAGAGTGCACAAACTAAGTAGTGATGAACCAAAAGCACAGGGGCCATGTTTTCGCTGTGGTAAAGCTGGACACCTTGCAGTGGCTTGTTGGAGTAAAGACATGAACTGCCATAACTGTGGAAAAAAAGGCCATGTAGAACGGGCATGCAGAAATAAAAAGGGCACTGACAAAAACTTCAAGGGTGGAAATAAAAGAGATATGACCAAACCCAAAACGAAAAGACATGTTCGCACAGTTAAACATGAGCAAACAAGTGATTCTTCAGAGGAAGAGTTGCATGCTACAATAAATACGGTACACATAATGAATGTGGATGATAGCTCAGAAGGCTATTGGGCTAAACCCAAGTTGGAGGGACGTTGTGTAAAAATGCAGATTGACACTGGATCAAAAGCATCATTGGTGTCACACACAATTTACAAAAAGTTCATGAAACACCTCCCCCTACGCCCTTCAGACACTGCTTTTAGAGGGTATACCGGACATGAGGTGCATATGAAAGGGATGACAGATGTGACTGTTCAGTGCAATGGCCAGACAGCAAAACTTCCAGTCTATGTGACCAAAGAAAATTTCCCTGCTATAATGGGGCGTGTGTGGCTGAAGAAAATTTGCCTTGACTGGCAAGCGGTAAGACAACTATCACAGGGTTCTTCTAACCTGCAGGGCCATACTGGAAAAACACAGGTTTTTCGCGACAAACTAGGCAGCATGAAAGACATTATAGTGAAGCTGCACATGAAACCAGGTAGCAAACCTGTATTCTTGAAAGCCAGATCGGTGCCATACGCTATCAGACCTAAGGCGGAGGCTGATCTGGACGCTATGGTCAAGAATGGGGTTTTGGAGCCAGTGAAGACCAGTGAGTTGGGTACACCCATTGTTTCCGGTTCTTAAGAAGAATGGGGGAATTTGGACTTGTGGAGATTTTAAAATGACACTCAACCCGGTACTGACCGCAGAACAATATCCACTTCCACTAATTGATGACTTATTTGTGGGACTTAGTGGAGGACAAAAATTTAGCAAGCTAGATCTGAATCAGGCTTACCTGCAAATGAATGTAGAAGAGCAGTCACATGACATGTTGACAATTAATACACACAAAGGGCTTTTCAGATACTGTGGGTTGCCTTTTGGAATCACATCATCCCCATCATCAAGTGCTCAGCGGATTGTCTGGGGTGCAGTGCTAGCTAGATGACATTCTGTGCACAAGAGCAAATGA
The DNA here is from genome assembly GCF_963584025.1 of Labrus mixtus. Taxonomy (NCBI): domain Eukaryota; kingdom Metazoa; phylum Chordata; class Actinopteri; order Labriformes; family Labridae; genus Labrus; species Labrus mixtus. The sequence continues at coordinate 3,077,451 of NC_083614.1, read as the reverse complement.
TGAAGAACATCAGCACAACTTGAATGCGACTCTTCAAAGACTGGAAGAGTACGGCTTAAGAGATAGGTAGGAAAAATGTGAGTTTTTCCAGTGATCTGTGCAATATTTGGGGCATGTGATCAATGCAAAAGGGTTACACACTGCACCTTCAAAGACTGCAGCCATTGTGGATGCACCCCCTCCTCAAAACGCCAGTCAACTACGATCCTTCTCAGGGTTGTTGAACTATTACGGAGGTTTTATTCCCAACTTGACATCTCTGCTACGACCCTTGCACGAATTGCTATGCCAAGATAAAACATGGAAATGGACAGACAGTTGTCAGGATGCTTTCTAGAAAGCAAAAGATACACTGACCACGTCATAGGTCCTGACACATTTCAACCCAAAACTACCCCTTCAGCTCGCTTGTGATGCCTCACCATATGGGGTGGGAGCAGTTATTTCTCATGTACTGCCAAATGGAAAAGACAAGCCAATTGTGTTTGCATCAAGGACCTTAAACAAAGCTGAAAGTAATTATGCTCAACTGGAAAGAGAAGCCCTGAGCATTGTTTTCGGGGTACGGAAGTTCCATCAGTACTTGTATGGAAGGAAGTTTACTCTTTTAACTGACCACCGACCACTCACGACAATACTAGGTCCACACACTGGAATTCCATCTCTCGACGCATCTCGACTGAAAAGGTGGGCTTTGCTGTTGTCGGCCCATTCTTATGACATTAAGTATCGCAAGTCTGAATCGCACTGCAACGCGGATGGTTTATCCAGACTGCCACTCCCTGTCACAAAGCCAGAATCAAACACTGTGGACATATTCTATTGCAGGCAGGTGACCAAAGCACCTGTTTCAGCTGTACAAGTAAAGAAGGAGACTCACAAAGACCCTGAGTTATCTGCAGTCATGGACATTGTTGTCAAGGGTAGAACTGCTGATGATAAACCGCACCTGAAATCTTTTCTCAGGAGGAGATTGGAGCTCTCTGTCCAGTCTGGATGTTTGCTGTGGGGAAGGAGAGTGATTATTCCGCAATCGCTTCGCAAAGACATGCTACAGCAACTTAATTCAGGACACAGTGGAATAGTGCGAATGAAGGAAATTGCGAGAAGCTACTTTTGGGGGCCAAACATGGACAAACAGATAGAAGACATGGCCAACAGCTGTTCATCTTGTCACAAAGTCCGAAACAATCCACCACAAGCATCCTTGCATCCTTGGGAGTTCCCTCAGGATCCATGGCATCGTGTGCATATTGACTTTGCTGGACCATTTGAGGACAGAATATTTGTTGTTGCTGTTGATGCACACGGCAAATGGCCCGAAGTGGCTATCATGAGATTGACCACTGCAGAAAAGACAATAGAGAAACTAGGAGAAATGTTCAGCCGTTTTGGATCTCCTGAACAATTAGTTTCTGACAATGGACCTCAACTTGTGTCGCAGGAAATGGCTGCATTCCTACAAGCAAATGGAGTACAACACATAAGATCAGCTCCGTACCACCCCGCTACAAACGGTTTGGCCGAAAGATTTGTTCAGACTATGAAACATGCATTGAAAACATCACGTGGGCAAGGAACACTACATCAGAGACTCCATAAATTCCTGCTAACGTACCGCAACACCCCTTATGCAACCACAAAGACATCTCCTGCTAGCTTGATGCTAAAGAGAGAACTGTGTACCATTTTTGACCTCATGAAACCGACAACGGTAAAGGATACTGTTCAGCAACAACAAGAGAAACAGATAATGTGCAGAGAACATCTTGCCAAGAACAGAGTTTTCATTCCAGGAGAAGCTGTGCAGGCAAGGAATTATTGCAGCGATCCTAAGTGGATTCCAGCCACTGTTGTTGCTTAAACTGGACCTGTGTCTTATACTGTACAGAGCTGCATCTTTCAGATGTAGTTGTCAACACATCAGTCCAACTACCAACAAAAGTGCTGGACCCCACCACACCAGAGACGAGAGTTCCAGTTGGTATGACTGAAAAAGAGACTGGGACACCTATTGCATCAGCACCTTCAGCCAGTTCACCATCGAGAGACAATGAACCTGTTCTGAGAGAACGCCGATATCCTGAACGAGAGAGACGACCTCCTGCCCGCCTCAGTTTATAGGTTAGAGTAGTGACCGACCCAAATCTCTGGGGCAGAATAATCCCCTTGGGCTTGGTCAAGGGAAGAGGTAGTCTACCCTCGACCCTAGATTAGTGTTAAAAAGAAAAATGCTAAATGTTAGTGTTTTTGCAGAAGAGTCGCGCATTGAATATTGGGACTTGGGCTATGTTACCTTCTTACTACGAGTCATGCTGCAGTTACTCCACGCTGTTGTATTCATCCAATAAACGGTAACACGGTCAGTTGGAGTACGACTATTAATTGTTTTACAGGCACCCAGATAAGGTGGAGATATAACAGTTGCCATGTGGTGGACTCTGAAGCTTCAGTGTTTATCCAGCTCTGCATGGGTCTGTAAACCTTTCTGCGTTCTAACCTCTCTCCATTTTTCAAAATCATCTCCAATATTGATCCTAGTTTGAGCACGTTTCTGCTCGTGGAGCTTATTAGAAACATGCAGAGGCTTTTTAGGTCGGGTACAATCACTTCTATCTGAACCACTTCTCTTGCTGCTTCCATCACTGCAACACCTGTTGACCTGATAACTGCTCTCATATCTGGTAAACCGAGGGGCGTCCAAAACGGCCGTGTGTCTGTGATTAACGCTGACCAATAACTGAAGAAAAACACAGACATGACCAAACGAATTAAGATTTAGCGCCAGTCTAAACTTTACTCCCAAGCTTTTTCCTAAGTCTGTGAGACACATTTATAGAGATTAAGATCAGGAGAGATCATTGAGAAAGAAAAGTGAATCATCTTGAGAAATTGAAACACAGAAAATGAAAAGGAAAGGGTCAGCTCACAAAGATTGATCTGAGGGGACAACTGTTTCGCTGTTATTTTAAAACGGTCAAGAGACGAGGGGGAACCCTACCCCTGATTCATGAGAGTCCTTATCTCCAACTGCTTTATGGTTAGGGAGAGAGAGAGAGAGAGAGAGAGAGAGAGAGACAGACAGACAGAGAGAAAGACAGAGATAGAGAGAGAGAGGGATGGAGAGATGGACAAGATGGACTTGAGCTTGTATATTTCTTGTCTTGTCTTTTGACTACTCAAAGCTCTTTTACACTGCAGGTCACACCTACACATTCACACACTGATGGTAGAGGCTGCTGAGTAAAGAGTCCATCAGTATTAACTCATCCATTCATACACATTCACACACTGATGGTAGAGGCTGCTGAGTAAAGAGTCCATCAGTATTAACTCATCCATTCATACGCATTCACACACTGATGGTAGAGGCTGCTGTGTAAAGAGTCCATCAGTATTAACTCATCCATTCATACACATTCACACACTGATGGTAGAGGCTGCTGAGTAAAGAGTCCATCAGTATTAACTCATCCATTCATACACATTCACACACTGACAATGAAGCAGCAGGAGCACCTTGGGGTTAAGTGTCTTTCCCAAGGACACATCGGACGTGTGGCTGCAGGAGCTGGGTATCGAACCCCCGACCTTCAGGTTGAGTAACAACCGACTTTAAGGACTGGAACTACTATACGTTATATTGAAGTCTAAGGGTAGCTTCATATCCAATGTTTTAAACACATGACGATGACATCACAAGAGGTGTTCATATCAGACTGCATAAGCAATCCCCAGAGCTGAGAAGAATAAAGCATGAAAAAGTCCTGATGTCCTCATAGTAATGGGCCTTTGGGACAAGTTGTTTTAAGACGAGAGTAAAACAAATACTGTTTCCACATTTGCATATTGGCAGGGTCATGTTAGGGCTGCATTGACTCCTCCTACTGTTCTGTCACCTGAATTAACATCAACATAGAAATAATTGTGAAATTACTAGCTCACTGTTGAGTGAACATGTCTGGCCTGAGGCGACTCACACTCCTCCTTTCCACTGAAGGAGTCTGAAAGAGGAGTTCAACGGAGGACACAGACCGCTGTGTGTGTGCAGCGTTGATGCCTCTTAACCAGATACGAGCATGTTTAATGCCTACACCAATCAGCATGCTCGTTTAAGAAAAACAATTATGCAAATTAATCCAATTTTAAACTATGGGAACAGCGCTGCTAGACAAAAGGGTGTTTTATGTGATGTATTTCACACACACACACACACACACACACACACACACACACACACACACACACACACACACACACACCTCTGTTACTGAAGGCCTTGCTAACAGCTTCATTATCATTGTGCTCCAATAAAGAACAGAACAAGAGATTTCAAACAGTCAGCATTAGATAAGATAATAAGATAAGATAAGTTAAGTCAGGACCCTTCCAAAGAAGAGAAAAATAATAGCTTCGCCTCTCCCTCCATCCTGCCCTCCAATCAAATCAAACGCTCAAACCAAACCCAAAACCCCGGCTGCAGTCAACTTCCCCTAAAACATAATCATTACACAAACTCTGTCCTGACAGAAATTAATAACTCATGTTCTCTGAAAAAGGAACAAAGAGAATCCGTCATCTGTATCAGTTGTAAGCCTGTAAAAACTTTAACCAATGTCTGCCACCAATCTGATGAACCAATCAGACACCTCCCTGTCTCCCTGCTCGCTCTCTACCTCTTGTGTGCTCTAGCCCACACTTAAAGAGCGCCACCGATGATGGAGTTTATACTGTGAGTTTGTCAATGGCCGTTGTGAGAAGTAAAATAGTGAAGTTTTTTTCACATAAAGTTGAGTGTTTACTTCCCGCTGAATGAGACATGAGACGACGAGTTTCTACACACTGAAAGCGATGAGCTGAGGTCCCCGGGGGGTGCAGACGGAGCACTGAGGGAATACTACTTTCAAAATCATGCTAGTTTTAGAAAATGATCAACCCTGCCTTTAAAGCTTGTCCACAGGTCCTGTTTGTGCATTCAGGCCTCTGTGTGTGAGCATGTCTCTCAATAACAGAGTATAAAATATTATTAGTGATTAATAAAGTATAAAGTAGTACCAGACTCCACTGAGTAAACGAGTAGCATTGTGCTGGTGTCGTTTTAAATATGTGTTGTTGCAAACACAATTAAACTGCAGTTCTCATTTGTAAAGAACAATTTTCTGAGAAAATGTGCAGGCTGAGATCCTGATCGTTAGTCGACAGATCATGTCAGGGTTTGCAATTATTAGAGAGTGGGTGGTACTTCAGAGTTATTCCAGAGAGAGAAAGGATGAGGAACATGGGAATTAATGACTTTGTGTAAGAATGACACTTGGCACAGACATTATTTAGATTAGCTGCTTTTCAGCTGAACTCGAGAGAAATTCATCAGAAAACATCCAAAGACCTCCTCCTCCAGTCTTTTCATCTTGCTTTGGAAAACACAACAGAACATTTTTCACCATAGAAACAAGATAGAGTATCTCAAAGTGATGGAAGGCGTGGACCAGGGCCAACGAGGCTTTACATAAAATTCATCACAGAACTTTAGCTGGTGCCTGTTTTTGTTGCCTACACACACAGAGGTTCAACAGGAGACAATAATCACAGTCCTCACAGATAGTTTATATCTCATCATGTCTGTAAGACACAGAGCTGAGGACCAGCAGGGCCCACATTTTACTGCTTGGCAAACACACAACAATCAGCATACATGAGGCTCTGGCTGCAGTTCAAAGGCTCAAAAGCCTGCAGTGTGTGTGTGTGTTTCATGCAATCAAAGTAGGGGTTATTTTCAATGGCAACAGGCACCTCTGTGTTAGCCATCAAGACAAGTAAGGCCTGACCACACACACACACACACACACACACACACACACACACACACACACACACACACAATACCAATGATTTTTTTATTAATGTCCTTTATTAATCCCTGAGGGAAATTGGGTTTACACTCTGTTAGAGATGTCAGAGTGGGGCTGCTACAAGCTGCTAAGCAGAGAGTGCAGCAGAGCAGTTGTGAGTTCAGTGCCTTGCTCAAGGGCACCTCGGCAGTGCTCAGGAAGTGCCCTGGCACCTCTCCAGCAACCAGACCAAGTGCCACTATGAGTTAGTCAGCAATGAAATCCAGCAGCTTCAATCTTCAGTAATAAAGAGGTGATTAACACCCGGGCTAATGCATAGGCTGGCCAAACTGTGTTCAACATCACTCTGCTGAAGAAATACATTCACTGTTTCATCAGGTCAGGAGAATATCTAGAGCAGTCCTCCTGATATTAGCTAGATGTTTTCAGGAGGGCATATGTGAAAAACAGCTTAAGTTTAGATTCTGGTCCTGAATGCTTTGGATTCATACTGGCCGGCTATGTACCACAGGCATTTAAAGTAGCGGTAATCAAACCTCTACTTAAAAAGCCTACTCTAGATTCAGGAACTCTAGCTAACTATAGGCCTATATCCAACCTTCCTTTTATCTCGAAGATCCTGGAGAAAGTGGTAGCTAATCAGCTGTGTGACTTTCTCCATGACAACAGTTTATTTGAGGAGTTTCAGTCAGGTTTTAGAGTCCACCATAGCACTGAGACTGCACTAGTTAGAGTTACAAACGATCTACTTCTAGCTTCAGACAGGGGACTTCTCTCTGTGTTTGTCTTGTTAGATCTTAGTGCTGCTTTTGACACCATTGACCATCAGATTATATTATACAGACTAGAACATTTACTTGGAATTACAGGGACTGCTTTAAGTTGGTTTGAATCCTACTTATCAGACCGATCTCAGTTTGTACATGTTAATGATGAGTCCTCTATGCACACCAAAGTTTGCCATGGAGTCCCAGGTTCAGTGCTTGGATCAATTCTCTTTACATTATATATGCTTCCTCTGGGAAATATTATGAGGAAACACTCCATACAGTTTCATTGTTATGCAGATGATACTCAGCTTTATGTATCAATGAAGCCCGATGGCACCAGTCAGTTATGTCAGCTAGAAACGTGCCTTAAGGACGTTAGGACCTGGATGACCAGAAATTTTTTGCTACTTAACTCAGACAAGACTGAAGTTATTGTGCTAGGCCCGAAGAACCTCAGAGAGACTTTTTCTAGTGATTTGACTGTCCTCAATGACATCAGCCTGGCATCTAGCACCACTGTTAGGAATCTAGGAGTTCTATTTGATCAAGATATGTCTTTTAGCTCTCACATCAGGCAAATTTCAAGAACAGCCTATTTTCACCTTCGTAATATATCCAAGATCAGGAATATCCTGTCGCAAAGTGATGCAGAGAAACTAGTTCATGCATTTGTTACCTCCAGATTGGATTATTGTAACTCTCTTTTGTCTGGGTGCTCTGGTAAGTCTCTAAAGACTCTTCAACTGGTCCAGAATGCTGCAGCTCGTGTACTGACTAGAACTAGGAAAAGGGACCACATTACTCCTGTCTTGGCTTCTCTGCACTGGCTCCCTATACAGTCTAGAATAGAATTCAAGATCCTTCTTCTCACTTACAAAGCTCTAAATGGCCAGGCACCATCTTATCTTCAGGAGCTACTAGTGCCGTACTGTCCCTCGAGAACATTACGGTCCCGGAGTGCAGGCCTGCTAGTGGTACCTACAGTCTCTAAGTGTACTATGGGAGGTAAAGCCTTCAGTTACCGGGCTCCTCTCCTCTGGAACCGCCTTCCAGCCGGGGTCCGGGAGGCAGACACAGTCTGTATTTTTAAGAATAGACTTAAAACTTTCCTTTTTGATAAATCTTATAGTTAGGGCTGGTGCTGGTGTAGACCAGCTCTTAGTTATGCTGCTATAGGCTTAGACTACCAGGGGAACTGGCACCTTGAGCTCCTCTCTCGCTCTCTCTCTCTCTCTCTCTCTCTCTGTGCATATACAGTACATCATATTACTGCATGTATCTATCTGTAAATCTCAGTCACTAACCACCTACTTTCCTGGGAGCTCTTGAGCTCTCTTAGACTCCTCAAGATCGTTGGTTGACGGCCTCCTGCCAGAGTCTGAGGTGAGAACACGTTGAGAAATATAACACTTCTCTCAGGGATGGCTCAGTGAAAAGTCGTATCACTACCAAAGGGTCAGGGGGTTCATGCAGTCACATGTCCTAAGCGTTCTGGCAGATGCTGAACCCCAAATTGCTCCCGCTGCTACCCTGGCAGTGTGTAAAGAACAGTTTAATGCTGTACGAAGCAGCCCCTTCCATCAATGTGTGAATGTGTGAATGTTACATTTATTCAATGAAACCACCAAGATGCCTCTGCTAATGGTCGTCTCAGTGTGTTGTCGTGCATTGTTTTGATTACAGCGCCCTCATTGGACTTGTCTCTGTTTCGGATCACCATTGGCCACTCCACTGTGTGTCCGCTTCCCGGGGACCGTCATCAAACAGGACCTCATGTAGGAGCTGAACATCAGCTCCCTCATCAAGAAAGGACAGCAGAGGATGTACTTCCTGTCATAGACTATGACGGCGCCATTCTAAAGATAAAGATAAAGATAAACTTTATATATCCCCCGTGGGGGAAATTTGTGCATTACAGCAGCTCCAGAAAAACAGGGGACGGGAATACAATTATTAAAAATAAAAATAGAAGTTAAAATCAAATCAAACATATTTACATTCAGTTAAATAAAAAAATACAATAATGTAAAGTTACACAGTAACTACAAAAAAAACTACAAAAAAAGGTTTTGTTCTTAAAAAAACATACAGTGTGTAGCATGAGGTGGTGATGTTGTTAAAGAGTCTGATTAAACAGTCTGATGGCAGATGGGATGAACGACCTGCGGTAGCGCTCTGTCTTGCAGGGTGGGTGTCTCAGTCTGCTGCTGAAGGAGCTGCTCAGGGCCCCCACAGTGTCATGCAGGGGGTGAGAGGGGTTGTCCATGATGGATGTCAGCTTCACTAACATCCTCCTCTCACCCACCTCCTCTACAGAGTCCAGAGGACAGTCCAAGACAGAACTGGCCTTCCTGACCAGTCTGTTCAGTCTCTTCCTGTCTCTCTCTGTGCTCCCTCCTCCCCAGCAGACCACTGCATAGAAAAGTGCAGACGCCACCACAGTGTCATAAAAAGTCCGTAGCAGAGTCCTGCACACTCCAAAGGACCTCAGTCGTCTCAACAGGTGAAGTCGACATTGGCCCTTCTTGTACAGGACGTCTGTGTTGTGGGACCAGTCCAGTTTGTTGTTGAGGTGAACACCCAGGTATTTGTACGTCTCCACCCTCTTGATGTCCAAGCCCTGGATGTTCACCGGTGCAGTCTGGGGTGACTTTCTGCGGAAGTCAATCACCATCTCCTTTGTCTTGCTGGCGTTGAGCTGAAGGTGGTTGAGCTCACTCCAGTCCATGATGACCTGCCTGTACTCCTGTTCGCTCCCCTTAGACACACACCCCACGATGGCTGTGTCATCGGAGAACTTCTGCAGGTGGCAGCTCCCAGAGTTGTAGCAGAAGTCTGAGGTGTACAGGGTAAAGAGGAAAGGGGAGAGAACTGTCCCCTGCGGGACCCCTGTACTGCAGACCACCATGTCAGACTCACAGTCCTGAAGCCTCACGTACTGTGGTCTGTTGGTGAAGTAGTCCGTTGTCCATGCAGCCAGGTGACAGTCCACTCCCGCCCTCTCCAGCTTCCCCCTGAGCAGTGCAGGCTGGATGGTGTTAAAGGCACTGGAGAAGTCAAAGAACATGACCCTCACAGTGTTGCCAGTGTTCTCCAGGTGAGACATCACTGACATCATGAGGTGATTTGGACTGCAGGAACTTTCATAGTTCTAGGAACTGTTGGAACCCTCCCTCCTTTTTATTGGTTACGCACCGCAGGAACTATGAACTATTTTAGTACCTAGAACACGGTTTAGAGGAACCTTTTTAGCTCCTGCTTCAGAGTAGGTACCATGGTGTTGTGAAGGCAGACCGAGAGTTTAGTTCTCAGGGAACTCTGTAGTGGATAGTTCCTCTTCAAAAAGTCCACAGAACTGTTTGGTCTGAGAACACCTCCTCCGCTGTCAATCCTCTCCTCCATCACACTCAGGTATGTGTATTATCTACTCTACAGAGAGGGCTGACTGGCTGCAGACTTCCATCTCTCCAGGACCTGTACACCTCCAGGACCCTGAGACTGCACCCCTCTCACCCTGCACATGGACTGTTCCAGACCTTCCCCTCTGGTAAGATGCTGCGGTCCATCAGCACCAAAACCTCCCGCCACAAGAACAGAGTCTTCCCCTCTGCTGCTAGCCTCATGAACAATGCTCCTGCCCTCCCCCTCCCCACAGTCATTTAAAGGCTAAGACAGATTTCATGTGTTAAATTGCGCGTTCACTGTAAATCATGCACATATACCTGCACAACTGCACAGCTCCTCCATAGCACCTTTAGTTTGCTAATTGTTTTTGCACCAAAATACCAAAGTCAAATTCCTAATATGTGTAAATAAAGACCATTTACCATTTATACTCCCTCTGACTTTCATCATGCTAGTTTGCCCATTGCAAGCATTCAACACTGATAAGCCGGAGGCCGGAAGCAGAGTGTCTGGAGTGGTTACAAGAGAGAAATCAGTTATTACCGCTCGGCAGAGCTCCTGAGAGACTCAGGAAATGATCCTTCCTTTCCAGGAACAAATGAGATTCTTCAACAAAGCAGGGCTGGACAAACTCCCTGAGAGCACACACACACACTGAACAATAATAAATATCATGGTTGTTGAATCTCAGCTGGAGCTGAACAGAGCGAAAGATTAAAAAAGTGTGTGAAGGTGTGTGTGTGTTTGTGTGTGTTTGTGGTGATTTCTAAAACAGCCGTCATGGTCCCGTTCCAAAACATGAATGGCGGGGAGATTTCTCCCCTTAATGGATTCTTTCTGCTTTCTGACTCCAAAAGCTGATCAGCCTCTGCTTTAGATTTGGTTATTCTCTTAAAGCCTTCATGTGTGGACTGGTATTCCTACTCTTGCATGTTGGCAGAGTTTGTACAGTTACTTTGAGATATTAACCAAAGATGTAGGGTGGAATAGAAAAGTATGTAACCCATTTGTTGTCTTTCATTTTGCTTAATTAAATCTGCCATTTATCTCCTAATTCAAAAGAGTTCGTAACCAATGGGGTCAAGGGTCACACTAAAAACTCAAAATACACGTCAAAAACACTCAAACTCAGATTTAATGTGATAGTAATCATTATGCTGATTTGTGTCTAAGTCATCTTTTTTTCTGAGAATTGTCTTTCTAATTAGTGATTTGATGCCGTATAAAGGTATAAATACCTTTATTTACAGCTCTGTTGATGGATCCAGCTCCAGTGTTGCATCGTGCACCAGATTAGCAGACTAGAGAAACAGCAGAGAAAACGTTACTAACACAGGACTTTTTGAATTTTGATAACAGTGAACACACAAGAATCTATTCCTCTGTGAAGATCAACCTGAGAAGTTTTTTTTTCAGCAAAATAAATGTGTGTTTTTATGACTACCTGTTCATAGGTTACCAGGATCGTACGCCCATATCAGGGGCCCCACTGTCCCAGAGCACAAATTTCCTCTGAAAGAATTTTAAAAAAAAACTATCTGTAAGAATTCTGTTGAATGTTCAAAGATTTTGTTAAAACTTAGAACAAAGAAAAGAAAACATTAGTCCTAGTCACACTGCTGTTTCAAACTTTAACGTCTCTGTGACGTTTCTCCCTTAATCTGAAGGTCGCAGAGGCGTAGTGGGGGGACAAAGTGATCCCCCTGTAGTACTTGAAATCGGTCTTGGTCTCAGGACTGGTCTCGAGAGGACTGGTCTCCTTTCTAGAAGGAGTTATAACCTTTTATCCCCCAGTTAGGATGGCCACCTTCCCGGTGTTTTACGGTTTAAGTGAGGTATGTCTTGGTCTTGACTCGGTCTTGGATCACTCTGGTCCTGGGTATGTCTTGGTCTTGACTCGGTCTTGGAGCACTCTGGTCCTGGGTATGTCTTGGTCTTGATCCCTAACTGTCTTGGTCTTGTCTCGGTCTTGGAGCACTCTGGTCCTGGGTACGTCTTGGTCTTGACTCGGTCTTGGAGCACTCTGGTCCTGGGTATGTCTTGGTCTTGACTCGGTCTTGGAGCACTCTGGTCCTGGGTATGTCTTGGTCTTGACTCGGTCTTGCAGCACTCTGGTCCTGGGTATGTCTTGGTCTTGATCCCTAAATGTCTTGGTCTTGTCTCGGTCTTGGAGCACTCTGGTCCTGGGTATGTCTTGGTCTTGGTCTTGACTCTGTCTTGGAGGACTCTGGTCTCGGGTATGTCTTGGCCTTGACTCGGTCTTGGAGCACTCTGGTCCTGGGTACGTCTTGGTCTTGACTCGGTCTTGGAGCACTCTGGTCCTGGGTATGTCTTGGTCTTGACTCGGTCTTGGAGCACTCTGGTCCTGGGTATGTCTTGGTCTTGACTCGGTCTTGGAGCACTCTGGTCCTGGGTATGTCTTGGTCTTGATCCCTAAATGTCTTGGTCTTGTCTCGGTCTTGGAGCACTCTGGTCCTGGGTATGTCTTGGTCTTGGTCTTGACTCTGTCTTGGAGCACTCTGGTCTCGGGTATGTCTTGGCCTTGACTCAGTCTCGGAGCACTCTGGTCCTGGGTACGTCTTGGTCTTGACTTGGTCTTGGAGCACTCTGGTCCTGGGTACGTCTTGGTCTTGACTCGGTCTTGGAGCACTCTGGTCCTGGGTATGTCTTGGTCTTGATCCCTAAATGTCTTGGTCTTGTCTCGGTCTTGGAGCACTCTGGTCCTGGGTATGTCTTGGTCTTGGTCTTGACTCTGTCTTGGAGGACTCTGGTCTCGGGTATGTCTTGGCCTTGACTCGGTCTCGGAGCACTCTGGTCCTGGTTATGTCTTGATCTTGGTCTTGACTCGGTCTTGGAGCACTTTGGTCTTGGGTATGTCTTGGTCTTGACTTGGTCTCGGAGCACTCTAGTCCTGGGTATGTCTTGGTCTTGATCCCTAAATGTATTGGTCTTGACTCGGTCTTGGAGCACTATGGTCCTGGGTATGTCTTGGTCTTGGTCTTGACTCGGTCTTGGAGTACTTTGGTCCTGGGTATGTCTTGTTCTTGAGTCGGACTTGGAGCACTCTTGTCCTGGGTATGTCTTGGTCTTGATCCCTAAATGTCTTGGTCTTGTCTCGTTCTTGGAGCACTCTGGTCCTGGTTATGTCTTGTTCTTGGTCTTGACTCGGTCTTGGAGCACTCTGGTCTCGGGTATGTCTTGGTCTTGACTCGGAGCACTTTGGTCCTGGGTATGTCTTGGTCTTGACTCGGTCTTGGAGCACTCTGGTCCTGGGTATGTCTTGATCTTGGTTAGGGTAGTCTTGACTACAACACTACCCCCCTCTGTCCCATCTTCTGATGAAGTACCAGAGGTGTTAGAGAGGAGAGAGGGGATCAGTGGAGCCAGAGGGGGAGCGCAGCACTGTGTGTGTGAGTGTGTGCATGTCTGACTGTGTGTTAAGCTCCAACTGTCCTGCCTCTCTTTCACTTCCGCAACGTGGTTAAGAAATGTGAATTCAATATTACACTGTTGGGGTATCAATATGAAGGACTTAAGGCGTATTGACAGCGGGGCTTTGTTACGGCACTGCTGAGGAATTGCAGTTTTATGATGAATGCCAGAAACGTCTTGAAAAGTGCGTACCTGGATTTGAAGAAGTTTCCTCCTGAGATCAGTCGCTTACTGAGGAACAATGTGTTGAAGTGAATCATTAGTAAACCTGAACTACCAGACACATGTGGAAGTGATCACAGAGCTGCTCCGGACGGGGAAACCCCATTGGATCAGTGTCGCCATCTGTGAAGGTGTGTGTGTGTGTGTGTGTTTGGGGGAGTCAAGTTACCGTGGAGTGACGCTTCACTGGCTTCAATACAACCGAGAATCATTCTCCCTGAATGATGCTTAAAGGGTTGTGTGTGTGTGTGTGTGTGTGTGTGTGTGTGTGTGTGTGTGTGTGTGTGTATTTGTGTGTGTTTGTTGCATTACCATGACAAGTATAAGTTGGGATCAGAATCAACTTGATTGGCCGATGTTTTTCACCAAAGACGTTCCCATTGTTCAAGAATAAAGACAGATGCATGTTTGTTAGACTGGACTTAGACTGATTTTTTTGTATTCCAATTAAAGGTACAATATGTAGAATTTTATTACAATGTTTACATTATTAAAATATGTAATTTAATTAAAAATGGACTAATCCTGTTTTATATTTTTGTTGAGTTCTTACATTACCTCAAATATTTCCAACAGTTATCAAAGCCAGAGAAATCCATAATTTTAGGGTTATTGAGTTGATTTGTCGTGGCGGTCGATGTGATAGAGCCGCAATGACACAACATGTTTATCGTTGCCAGGGAAACAAAGGATGTAATGGCAAAGACTGCTGCATAAGGCCCCGTGTCCACCTTTTCTCCAGGCAGAAAAGTGCTGGCTGTGCGCCCGGGGAGTGTTTACATGAAGCGTTTGTGCACGTCCGTCCTGTCTCCACGACAACAGTCTGAATGACCGACACAGCTCCATTACTTTTTACTGCATGTTTTGTATTTGAGACGCGATCCATCGGCGGCAAAGCTACGGGGAATATCAAACATTTAGAAAAGAACGGCGGTGACGGCAACAGCACCTTTCTGAAAAGATGAAAGATTTTCAACTTGAGCACTCGGAGCGGTCGCACAAAAAAGTAAAGACGCTGATAAAAACATCATGTAGATTATACTCTGGTACATTAGCTCGTCTGTCAACATATTCTCTTCCTCAGGTTTTTACGCTGGTCTCCTTGACTACGGTCTAGTTGGAGTTTGTTTTCATTGGGTGGTAGCAAAGAGAACTCCCGTGATTCCCCGCCCCCCATTTTTATTGAGAGCCCCCTGGTGGTGGACTTTACACACTGTGTGTTTAAATCCAAACCTACAATGGAAACAAGAACGATGAAGCATTGTGTTTATTGTTGAGCGGTCGAGGTCATCAGTACATCATCCAGATAGGCGACTTTAAACACGACATCATGAACATCACTGACCAAACTGTTTTTCTAGGTCTCCTCTACTCACCCACACAAACATGATGTATTACGCATAAAGCGCTATGACATATAAACATATGTGACACCCCCCTCCCACACACACACACACACTAAACTGAAGTATTCACATATGACAAGGCTCTGTGCTGGCTTGGGTCCATAATGACCCACAGTGACGTATTTAAACTTCAGGCCCCCTCTTCTCCCCATTACCCGCTGTGGTGATGTGTGTGTTGCAGGAATCCCCTTTTGGCTCTCGTTCACATCTTTAGCCAGCCGTTAGCTGTGGTCTGGCAGCGAGGCCCTGTGACATTTCTTCCTTGTCAGAGATGTTGCGCCATAACAAGCTGAGCAGTGGATTTACGGCCAGAGCATCTTTGTAGGCCAGCCAGGCTAATGCAGAGGAGGCCAGGGCTGGAAAATACCCTGGATTCTGTTGGAAAAGCCTCCTTGGACACGCCTGCGACTCTCCAGGGATTGGAGAAGCCAAGAGGGCGCCCGGCCTGGCTCTTGTTACGCGCTAGTGTATGTGTAAAATGTACAGTGGAGTTTATACACTTTAAGATGTGTGTGTGGTGAGAGAGGATGTGAGCTCGGAATGAAATGAACTGCAAGTTAAACTCCTCTCTCTCTCTCTCTCTCTGTTTGGGCCTTGTTCCCCCTGGCAACAATAAAAACATGCCTACATTTTTGACTTATACAGTTCTTTCAGCGTGTCTCCAAGCACACATGCTGGAAGGAGAACTGAATGTGTGAGTGAATAAGTGCAATCAGTTTACAGTGTGGCAGTCCATCATGTGCGTCACGTGCAGATGAGCTCATGTGGAGGGTGATTTGACGGCTCCCCCCTCGGGATTGATGACAGGATTGATGGTGTAAAGATGATGACATGATGATTGTTTAACAGGGAATGGTCAGTAAAGTCACTTAGTGCCTCAGCTGAAGTGATGAGCAGCAACGGTTCACATCATTTAAGAGGTGTTCCTCTTGGCTCAGTGTCAGGACGCCCTTCCTTTAGGGCTTCAGATCGATCAGCACACACAGAAAAACACTGCTAAATAAAAGCCGGGCTCTAATCCACACTGTAGTTTGTGCTACTTTTAAATCACATTTTGTAAAACTGCAGCTGAAGAGATGTTTCTCTTCTGTCATTTCTGTGTCACTTCATGTCACTCTGTGTATGTTTGAGTGTGCAGTCTCCCTCGAGCTTACAGGATAGAACACGGGCTGCTTCCTGACTCCTCAGGAAACAGGTGACCATCCACTGTCACGTAGGGAAGCGAGAGGCACAGCAGGGGTTGATGGTTCATGGTCAGAGTCTGGGGTTAAAGGTCAGAGGCATGCCAACATACAGCTGTACTGTTGATGGGCAGTGTTCACCAGGTGCTGCTGTTAAACCAGTGCTGATGAATGACAGATTGTATGACAGGACTAAGGACACATTTCGTTTTCAGAAGTTAAGAAAGGTATTTTTAACATCACAGTGCAAATCTGGATGTGATAACTTTTTAATTCAGCTTGTACTTTTAGAAATATGAAAATAATTAAAGATATTACATCACAGTTTTTTCACAGAAAATGAAATATGTATTTTGGGCAGCAGTGGCTTTATCTGTATGGACTCGGGTTTGAAACTTGATCAAGTCCAGGTGCAGACCAAAACATGGAAAGCTGGTCTGGTAGCTGGAGAGGTGCCGAGGTGCCCTTTAGCAAAACACTGAACCCCCAACCGCTCTGGTGCGCTCACTGTGTAGCAGCCCCACTCTGACTTCTCTCCACTAGTGCACGTCCACCAGGGTTATAATAGTTTTGGACTTTTCATTAGTATTTATTTTTATTTCGTTTTTACTTTTTGTTTTCAATTTCAGTTTAGTTTTGGTTAGTTGTTAATGCTGGTTTGTTAGTTTTAGTTTAGTTTTTATTTTGTGAAAATGATTAGTTTTAGTGTTAGTTTAAGTTTTTACGTGATATGGGACTTGTAAGGTTTAAACCCAAAAGTACCAGACAGAGTATTGTGTACTAAACAACTCCAAACATTACATCATTTTAAAATGTGTTAAAATGAAATTCAAGAGATAAACAATCACAACAATCCACAAAATACAAACAATAATGGATATTTGTCAGTCACTGTGCTTGTCTCATTAACCAGAGAACAAACATCTGTGCAGTGGGCACATTAACAGAACATTAGCTGTAGATTTGAACAAACATGTGGACAGTGGAAATAAGTTGAACCTGAGATGCTGCGGACATCCCTGTGGGCAGTATCATGCTGCGTGGCGTAGCAGAGGAGGACTGAGGAGCAGGATGATGTCTGTGTTACATGTCTTCTCATAATGAGAGTAATTCATTGAAGATAAATCTTTATACTTCTACAATCCCTCCTTCCAGGAAGTCGCAGTGTCATAAAAACCTGACAGGAGCGTTTATGACTTTTCTGACATATCTCAAATTAACTTTTGTTGCTTTATTTCATCTTAGGGTGGTTTGACTTTAGGGACCCAGATCAGACTATGCTTGAGTCCAAAGTCGGGTTCATTTGATTAGTGTGAAAACAAACTAAACGTACCATACTCGTGTACCATACCCACGTCTACGGTTCATGTGTACTTGACTACATTCTGCAGAAAAAAAAAATCACCCCCCGTACAGTGTGTTCCAGGGATGAAAATAACTAATCAGATCTATTTGTTTTTTTGAACCAGGCTGTAAACATGTTAATCTCTACTGTAAAAACAGGTTTTTTAGAATGGGTGTGTATGTGACTTCCTGTGTTCCTGTAGCCATCCTCTAGTGGACACTCGATGAACTGCATTATGGACTCTATGGAGACACTCTGTTCTACAAACAGCGAGGCCTTTAGTCGTAATATTCTGCCAGCATGAGGAGGATGAACACGTCCAGCCTTTGGAGGGATATAGATATATCTGTCCTCACACTGAAGATTTAATACACATCCAAGCTGCAGTGCTTTCTCTCTCTGGGTGATTGCTTCATCAAGAAAATGTATATCCGCTTCATATTCCCAGTTTGGCAGCCGTGCTATGCTTTGTTCAACCTGGGATGTCTCATGGATGACATACAATAATCTCACTGAAACACTCCTCATAGGGAAAGTGCTCTCGGTGTGTACTTTACACTCCAGTCGACAACATGATGTAGAATGCCCCGGTGCTGCCAGAAACAAGATATTTTGAATAATAGTGGCATTTGGAGGAGGCAGAGTGGAGTGAACTGTGAACACGATTTGGGTGGTAAGAGACGAAAAAGAAAATCCTCTGTAGGGAGTAATATGAGCTGCACATGGGCCAGGAGCCGTCTCAGTTTTATTTATTCAGTTTTACTGTTAAAGGTGCACTAAGAAGATTTGGTAGTGAAATTTGAAAGTTGGAGAAGTGAAACATTCTATGCTATATTTTCTGAACTGAATACACAAACTTTACTCAAAGAATAAAATGGGTCCCTTGACTCTGTTTGGAGCTTAAAGGATACCAGGAGAGTTACAGTCACTGTTATGGCCCACCACCATAACTTCCCATGTAGCATTTTATCTTTAAACAGTTACAGGTACCACATGTCCAGAGTGCACCTTTAAACTTTCCAATCTGCTTTGAACAACTTCACCATCTAAATTGTAGTTTAAAGTCCATAAACACTGTTGAAATAGTTAAAACGTTTTTAGTATATTAAAATGCAGTGTTTCCCACACACAGATGATATGCGGGCCGCCTGACCTGTTCTTATTTAAATTTACATTTATCCATAAAATTGCTGCGTGCACACGCTATATCTCTCCCACTCGCCCGCTCTCTCTCTCTCTCTCTCTCTGTCTCTCTCTCTCTGTCTCTCTCTCTCTCTCTCTCCTCACGGCTCTGTGCAAAACTGAAGCTTTTCATGGCTTAAAAATGTTAATGTAAAGCTGGAATGGAATATCGAGAGGAACTTTTCAAAAAGCGAGGCGTAGTCGTCGTGTTTGTGTTTGTGTCTGTGCGCCTGCCTGGATAAATTGAGCAGATTAAAGTTGTCTGATGCGAAAACTAAATTAATTTAGAGGGCAAAACACATTTGACATAAATACAAACCTAATATTAAAATATAGCCCCAAGATAAGAGTAAGAAAAAGGGAGCTCCTGATTGAGCAAAGGGAGACTAAGATCTGGCTTTAAATCGTCTAGTGTGTTGCCAGGGTTAGGTCACCTGTGTTTAAAGTTAATTATAGGTTTACATGTGTTACAACATGCATAACTTTATTCATCTAAATATTCCGTACATCACTGCCTCCTTCCAAAGCACCTTACTCTAATCTTTCAGGCCAACAAGTCAATCAGTTTGTCTTTTGGAGCTTAGGGTGTGTGATTGCATGTTTGTGGCCAACATTGTAGCACCTCAAAAAGAAGCAATCAACACCAGAGCAGCCTGATTGTCATTTAGGGGCGGCTGTGGCTCAGTTGGTAGAGTCTGTCGTCCCTCATCCGGATGCAGCCACATGTCAGATATGTCCTTGGGCAAGACACTTAACCACAAGTTCCTCTCGCTGCTTCAGAGGTGGTGTGTGAATGTGTATGAATGTTAATACTGAGTTAATACTGATGGACTCTTTACACAGCAGCCTCTACCATCAGTGTGTGAATGTGTATGAATGTTAATACTGAGTTAATACTGATGGACTCTTTACTCAGCGGCCTCTACCATCAGTGTGTGAATGTGTATGAATGGATGAGTTAATACTGATGGACTCTTTACTCAGCGGCCTCTACCATCAGTGTGTGAATGTGTATGAATGGATGAGTTAATACTGATGGACTCTTTACTCAGCGGCCTCTACCATCAGCGTGTGAATGTGTATGAATGGATGAGTTAATACTGATGGACTCTTTAGTCAGCGGCCTCTACCATCAGCGTGTGAATGTGTATGAATGGATGAGTTAACACTGATGGACTCTTTACTCAGCGGCCTCTACCATCAGCGTGTGAATGTGTATGAATGGATGAGTTAATACTGATGGACTCTTTACACAGCAGCCTCTACCATCAGCGTGTGAATGTGTATGAATGGATGAGTTAATACTGATGGACTCTTTACTCAGCAGCCTCTACCATCAGCGTGTGAATGTGTATGAATGGATGAGTTAATACTGATGGACTCTTTACTCAGCAGCCTCTACCATCAGCGTGTGAATGTGTATGAATGGATGAGTTAATACTGATGGACTCTTTACTCAGCAGCCTCTACCATCAGTGTGTGAATGTGTATGAATGGATGAGTTAATACTGATGGACTCTTTAAGACTAGAAAATAAATATACAAGCTCCAGTCTATTTACCATTTGTCAACAGAGCTAAAACTGATTAATTGTTAAAACTATTAGCAACACACTATGAAGCAGACAGGTACAAAAGAAAACTCAAAATTGATCTACAATTTAAAGACAATCCAAAGCTTTTTCTTCTCATTCTTTCCGTTAAATACTACATCTCATCTTGTCTGTTATTCTCTGAAGGCCAACTTTAAGCGGTTAGCCCTGAAGACAGGAATTCAGTTGGGAGCCTGGTTGGAGGTTTTCCATCATGGTTGGGTTTTCAAGAATCCATGCTGGACGAAAAAGATGTCTGCTGAGATTTTCAACGGATCCATGTGTCTATCTCTCCCCGTCCTCCCCACTCATCCTCTGCTCTGCCTCAGACTGTTTTCCACTTTGTCACGTTGAAAATCCAGTCTGTGGTTTGGACACTTCAACACCATGCTAAGGTGAGGGGATGCTGGGTGAAGGTGTTTGGATTCTTTTGAAATAATCAAACGCCATAACTTGATGATGGGATTCATAAATACTGCAGTGATATATGAACATCTTTATGGAGTATAAATGGAACAAATAGGCAGTATCAGTATGCACAATCTCATGTCTGTCTCTATATTTCATTTATTTATCTGCTGCTGAGAACGGTTTGTTATGATGGAGGTACTGCAGGAATGATCTGGGGTCAGAAATGTCCAATCTGGATTCATACATGTTAATGGCCAGTAACTGTTTCATGATTGCACATCATACCACTTATTACATATAACATTTTAATATATTACAAACTGACAGTCCCTTGATTCTTTTTTTCCAACAGTCTGCATTAAACCATTTGAACTTTACTGATTTGGAAAATGATTAGCTGCAGTCCAATGGAAACAGGCTGCAACACATATAACTTCTACAGTCACAAAGAAAGCGTTGACATGGCGTGCTGAATTTCATGAGGTTAGCTGACACTATACGTAGGTTTGTTACACTACTTGACTTAAAGAATAAGAATGTGTAACTTTTTTAACCATAATTAGCACCAGCATGAAACCAAAACAAACTTGTTTTTGGCCACACTGAAGCCTCCGCTCTCCTCCAGAGACACACCTCCAACCCCCCTCCCCTCACGTTCACACGAAGGAGTGAACACACCATTATTAAGCTCCATAAAACACAAGCTGCGGACAAACTTGCAGCTTAAGCTGCATCACCTGTGTCCTGCATTGTTGTGTTAGCATGCTAATGTTAGCGCTCTTTAGTTAGCTCGTAGCTTCACGTTGCATGTAACCTGACACAGAATGAGCGTGATCTAAAACTCTTACTAACATTCAAATAATCAGTGAGTATGTTCTTCTTCTTCTCTCTAGTTCTTGACTAAAACAGCTTTTATACACAAGGGGAGGAGCCGGCCGTCCCGTCCATGTAAACACGACTCTGACAACAACACAGCCAGCAGGACTCGAGCTTCTCACTCATTGTAGACAGTCATGACTCAGAGACACATTTACACAGGATAGACTGGATCTATGATTTATTTATGTGGAACATGTCGCACATTCTTCCTTTAACAATGAAACATAAAGACAAAAATAAAGCACATTTTCTCCCCGCTGTTTTATTTCAGAGTTTACATTCTTATTTTTCGGAGCACCTTTGTTGATTAAAGCATAATGTTGATTCAAAGAAGCAAATAGTCTCTGTGAACTCTCTAAATGACTTACTTTATGGCTGTGGCTCAGTGGTACAATCGTCCACCTCTCAACAGGAAGGTTAGGGGGTTCGATTCCCTGCTCATGCAGCCACATGTCAAAGTGTCCTTGGGCAGGACACTGAACCATGAGTTGCTTGCAGGGTTTAAATGCTATTGGACACTTGATGTAGCAGCCGCTGCCAACAGTGTGGAATCTGGTGTGAATCTGACTCTTAGTGTGAAGCGCTTTGAGAAGTCAGAGGACGAGAAAATCGCTATACAAGTCCAAGACCGTTCACTTTTTCATTTTAAACCCTGAGTATAAAACCATTCTGAATCCAGTTCACTAACGTAATTTAAGAGCTCTGCCAAGCGCTGCAGTCTCAAACGGGCCTGTGTGCATTCCTCTGTTGCTCTGTGGCACTCTTCCTGCTCTTTAAGTGTTCTTATGGCGCCCTGGACCATTACCCCGAAACTCAGAGTCACGCTCAAGCAGACCACCTCTATGATAAATACCTTAACCATTCCCCTATGTTCCCAGTGCAATATTTCACTGTTAACAGTTTCAGTGTATCGCATTTTGAGTTGGAGCTGAACAACTGGCGTACACATTTGGAGTTCTTGGACTTGATTGGCAGGCTGGACTGTCGGATAGTGTGTCAAGAAAACTGAATGAACTGGACTTTGTACACTTGGGTGGCATATTTCAATAAGTTCTGATGTTTTTGGCTGAAACGTTTCTCTCAACATTTGATTTTGACATTAGCTTACACTGAGACTTACATCCCATCGTTAGCTGCGTGTTCAACTGACCTCACATTTGAATGGCAAATCGTCTGGTCGCTCACTCGTGTGTTGTGATCCGTCTGCATACTTCTCTTTTTATGGAGAATATCCCTCTGTGTTTTTAAATCATAGGAGCCTGACTGAACAAACAAACCGGACTAAACTGAAATAAAATGCTATGTTCTGGAGCTGATGTGAGAAATATTTGACTTTTTTTCACGGTCAATAATCCAACATAAGAACACAGCTGAGAGCCATCAGCCTCGTGTGACTCCAGCCCGGAAAAGATCTGCGTCCAGGCCTGAGGTGAACCTGAGCACCATCCCCTCTCACATAATTTAATTTCTCCTTTCTGAGTGCTAAATTACTAATAGTATTTTTCAACAAGGTGTTTGAGGCCAACCTAAACCAAAGTAATTATGTAGGAGATTTAGCGTTCCCTAATCCTCGCCCAGCAAGTCCTGTCAGGTTTTGGGAAGAAATATCCCGTCTTTCTCAGGCAGCCTGGTATTTGCCCTCAGGCTACTCCCTCGCTCTTCCGCCCCGACTTGGACCAGGTCTAAGTTTGGTTGGGTTCTGCCGCTGTGTCTTCCAAGCCTCTAAGCCAAATATTTTCCCCTCCACAGGTTTCCACTGACAGGCTGTGGGAACCAGGCAAAGCAGGAGCTGCAGCAGTCTTCTATTCGCTGCTGTTACTGTGTTAGCTTGGAAACTAGTGTGCACTGGTAAACATGTTTCTCAGGACAGATATATGTACATTTTTAGTTTTCTATTTCCTACCTCACATACAGAATATTAACTAACTTTCAAGATGTTTCCTTGTTTGTGTGGATTTGGACCGAATAGTTAGAGAAAGCTTTACTAATATGACCACAAACACAAAAACCTCTGAGAGAAAGAAGGTTGTGTTTGCAGGGGATGTTTAACTCTGCTCTTATCCTGCAGGATTAAACCTTGAGTTGTCACAAAGGCCTTATGTATTTGTAGTATATTTCCAAACCTGTAATCATTGGGTTACTGATGAAAAGTTATCGTGTGACTCTCATCCAAATGATCACCATAAAATGAAAGTTTAGAACAACTGGCTTGTTGACAATGATACAAAATGAAACTGTTTATTTATAGGAGATCTATTAAACTCACTGTCACCATTAAAGATGTCATTAAAGGACACTGGTTGAGTAGCGTTATGAGATGTGTAGCTCAAAAACCTCCTTATTTAACTGATACTGGCGCCAGTACAATCCCTCATTTCAGCCTCAGCCCAATACGCTTCATTTCAGGTGCTGTCTCTTTAAGACCCACCCTCCCCACGTACTCACTTTCCTCTGATTGGCCAGCTCTGTTTGCATCTGGAAAGTCGGGGGTTCAATCCCCAGCTCCTGCAGCTACATGTCCTATGTGTCCTCTTTACTCAGCAGCCTCTACCATCAGTGTGTGAATGTGTATGAATGGATGAGTTAATACTGATGGACTCTTTACTCAGCAGCCTCTACCATCAGTGTGTGAATGTGTATGAATGGATGAGTTAATACTGATGGACTCTTTACTCAGCAGCCTCTACCATCAGTGTGTGAATGTGTATGAATGGATGAGTTAATACTGATGGACTCTTTACTCAGCAGCCTCTACCATCAGTGTGTGAATGTGTATGAATGGATGAGTTAATACTGATGGACTCTTTACTCAGCAGCCTCTACCATCAGTGTGTGAATGTGTATGAATGGATGAGTTAATACTGATGGACTCTTTACTCAGCAGCCTCTACCATCAGTGTGTGAATGTGTATGAATGGATGAGTTAATACTGATGGACTCTTTACTCAGCAGCCTCTACCATCAGTGTGTGAATGTGTATGAATGGATGAGTTAATACTAATGGACTCTTTACTCAGCAGCCTCTACCATCAGTGTGTGAATGTGTATGAATGGATGAGTTAATACTAATGGTCTCTTTACTCAGCAGCCTCTACCATCAGTGTGTGAATGCGTATGAATGGAAGAGTTAATACTGATGGACTCTTTACTCAGCAGCCTCTACCATCAGTGTGTGAATGCGTATGAATGGACGAGTTAATACTGATGGACTCTTTACTCAGCAGCCTCTACCATCAGTGTGTGAATGTGTATGAATGGATGAGTTAATACTGATGGACTCTTTACTCAGCAGCCTCTACCATCAGTGTGTGAATGTGTAGGTGTGACCTGTAGTGTTAAAAGCGCTTTGAGTAGTCGGAAGACTAGAAAATAAATATACAAGCTCAAGTTCATTTACCGTTTATCATTCTGTTCTCCGTCTTTCCGTCTCTTACTGATACACATACTAAGCCCACTCCACCTTCACGCACGCTCTTTGGCTCTACAACACGACATAATGGGAGAAACAAATGTGGCCTCAGAAACATTAGATCTACTGCATGTGAATCTGAGTAAAGGGTTTAAAATCATCATACCAATGCTTCTTTTAGATTTATTGGCTTTTGTCAGTGTACTGATTTCACCACATCCTCAACCTCGTTCCGTTATGTGGCATTGAAATGGAACATCTTATATTCTTTCCAAACAGTTCTCTATAATCCCATCATTATGTTTTAATGTTTGAATTCATATTAATGGAGGAGAAACAATCCTACAGTGGATGACCATGTGATTGTGTTGTAGTCAAACTGAAGGATGCACTTCTAAAGTATTTGAACACTTTGTCCACAGTGGCGTTTCTACAGTCTGTTGGGGCCAGAGGCAAAAATTAATTGGGGGGCCCTCCAACCAACGTTTATCACCACCCGTGTACCAACGCTTACTCCTCTTCCTTTTTGTTACTCTTGCTTTGGGCTTTGCTTTTCAAAACAACAATGCATGCTATGCTTAGCAGGGCAACAAGAGAGAGTGCTGTCTGAGAAGGTTCTTACATTACATTGACTTACTTATGACCTCAACCTCATATATTTATCCCTTTTCTCCACTGATCACATCCCTCCTCCCCACTCCTCCCTCCTGATCAACAGGAGAGAGGAAAAGAAAAACAAAGCCGAGAGGGCTCGGCAGCTTTCAGTTTATTGGGTAAAACACTTTCCTGGGAGCACAGGTGGGTTTTAGGGTTTTAACAGTACTCACAAAAACTTTAAATGCACATACACACACACACACACACACACACACACACACACACACACAGCTGCTTACATTTATACAAAGTATAGTAGGAAAATGAAGAGACTTTGTCATTGTAATGAAGCTGGAACAGCATCTTCACTTCATTGATTGAAGAACAGACGTCATCGCTGTCAATCAATCTCTACTCTCTGAAAGAGCAGCGTCGACGCCTCCACATTCACACAATCAAAATAATCCGGCTGCAGCCAGAAATGATAAAAATTCAAGCTATGTGTACCCGTGTAAAGTTTTGGCAGGGTAGAATAATCTTGATTGAAGGAATCTGTCACGAATGCGGCTGAGCCCAAATCCAGACCAATCAGATAAGGTGCCAAAAATAACTTTATTTCCAATTTGCAGGGGGGAGGGTGTCCAGGGCTGGGGGGAGGCGGAGGAGGCAGCTGGCTGGCAGGCGTAGTTGGCGGTGAGTTGGAATTGGCAGAAGAAGGTCCATGAATAGAACAACGATCCGGCAGAGACTGATGTGGGTGCAGGGTTCTTGTAGGTGAAGTTGATTGTAGATCCAATACAGGTGAGCAGAGTGAAGCAGACAGAGTGGAAGAGGGGAGGGGAACTCAAAACACAACAAGCACTCAAAAATATTCAGATTTAAAAAAAAAACACACACCTCATACAAACTGGAGTCGAGGAGCAGGTGTGACAGTATCTGTGTTACCAAACATATAAACTCCTCAAAAACAGTTTGGAAATGTTATTTCGGTCACTTATTTCGCCCCTTTAATAATACTAATTGGTGTTGTATTTTATATCGTTGGAAAGCCTGATTAGTCACCTTTACAATGAGGTATAACTTAAGGATCGTGTATTCATGAAATAAGCAACACAGCTAAACATGTGGGTAGCGCCCTAATTTTGCCAAAATCCCCTGCAATAATTTTCTGTTCACTCCTGTTTTGAGCTTCAAGTACTGCCAGGTGTGTTCCAGGTACAGGTGTATGACTGGCACCTGACTGGAACCTTATTGACAGCACTTTTGGGATCAGCTTGGGCGTGCTGTACGTGCTAGAGTGACCCACACAACCACGCTGGTTTTCCTTCAACAACTCCTGGTTCAGGAGTGAGATGCCATCCGACAGCAGAGAGTGACCAGACTGGTGACCAGCATGAGGAGGAGGGGCCAAGCTGTTGTGGCTGTTTATGGATCTTCCACACGCTACTGAGGTCCCTGACAGTGTAAAATGAATAAAGTGTCAAAATGGCCAATATGTGTTGTTTGTTCCTTATTACTGTGCGACAGTGCAATCATCCATTCCACCAAGAAACTCAAAACAGGAATGAATACCAACAGGAGAACATTGCAGAGGCATTTTTTGGGGGAGCTACCCACACGTTTAGCTGTGTTGTTTTTGCCATGAATACACGATCCTTACAAGTAATACCTCGTTGTAAAGGTGACTAATCAGGCTTTCCAACGATATGAAATACAATACCAATTAGTATTATTAAAGGGGCGAAATAATTGACTGAAAATACGTTTGCAAACCTTTTTTGATGTGGTGTTGCAAAGACTGAAGGTCAACAATACAGTAGATTGATAATTCATTATAACATTTTTTCAAAGTTTGATGAAGAAAGAAGTCATCAGGCCCGAATATTCAGAGTTCACGAGAAACATTAAATACACACAGAACTGGGTCTGATGTCTCGTTATTTAAATCTATTTCAAATGTTAAAGGAAGAGTGTGTGACGTTTTGATCCAGTAGATGTCGCCCTTGAGCACCAGCATGAAACCAAAAAAAATGTCTGTTTGGCCACACCTCCTCCATACTGAAGCCTCCGCTCTCCTCCAGAGACACACCTCCAACCTCCTCCAACTACAAACTCTTACTAACATCCAAATAATCAGTGAGTATGTTCTTCTTCTCTCTAGTTCTTGACTAAAACAGCTTTTATACACAAGGGGAGGAGCCGGCCGTCCCGTCCATGTAAATACGACTCTGACAACAACACAGCCAGCAGGACTCGAGCTTCTCACTCATTGTAGACAGTCATGACTCAGAGACACATTTACACAGGATAGACTGGATCTATGATTTATTTATGTGGAACATGTCACACATTCTTCCTTTAAACTAACAACTGAAAGAAAAATGGAAAAAATGGCGTCCTTTCTTATCAGGTAGCATTTTTAGAGAAGTCATTGCATTGCAGCACATTGTGTGAATTGAGTGTTTTATTGCTGCAGTTAATATTCTTCCATGTTCATAGTTGGAGTGATAGTTAACTTCAAACGTTGGAGGTATGTGGGTTACATGTTTAAAGGTTATAGAGAGACGTCAGCCTGAGGGAGCCTCTCTCTCTCTCTCTCTCTCTCTCTCTCTCTCTCTCTCTCTCTCTCTCTCACACACACACACACACACACCACATGTCATGTTGTGGCTTCGTTCATCTTGACTTTTGTAATAGCTACATGTTAAATGGTCCTGACACTGGCTGACAGCTCTTTGGCAGGTGTCCCATGTTTCTGTCTTTGTTGTTGGCTGTGGCCTCTTTACCTGCGCCGCGCTGTATCTTTATCATCAGAGACAAAATAATTGACGTGGCACCTTCACTGGATCACTGTGTTCTTCCAGCACAGGATTCCTCCTCGAGCACAAATAGCCTGTTTTATCACACATGACCATTTTTTAGGGTCGAACATTGAAGCACATTTCATAAGTCCATGGAATGCTCGTAAAGTTTACCTCAGTCAATGAGGTGTGCATTATGAAGTTGTTCCTGTGTGTGATGCTTTATGGTAAAACATTACTCAATCACTCCACACTGACAACTGTTTGAACGTTGGTCGGGGGGGGGGGGGGGGATTCAAGAGTTGTTGCATCGTATTTTAGGTCAAAATAATCTTCAAGTGTGTGGTGTCACTACAAGTATTTTACTGCTCCTGATCATGAATATCAAATATGAGAGCGAGCGGACTTAGAAGCGTCATCAACCGGATGTTGCATACCCTGACAGCTCACCCTCATGTCTGTGGCCTCCCATGTTTTTAAAAACAGTTCAGATTTGAAAGTCATCTAGAACGAGTTTACCTTTTTCAATAAAATGTGCTTAATTGTTCAAATGTGCTCACTATTTTTTCTCTCAGGGGTTTAATGCTATTTTACATATGACCAACCTAGTGTCTGTTTATCCTTGTCAGGTATGAAATATATAAACTTCATTGTCTTTGTGTAGCTTCAAACTCTTCAGCTCATCCAGCACCATCAACAGAAATATGTTGGCCCAGAACTACACGCTGTTCTCTCTTTTGCACACAAACCACAAAAACTATTGAACAGTGAAAATGGCATCTGACACATGAAACAGGAACAAGTTGTTTTAAAATCAGCTTTTTCAGGTAGGTCTTAAAATGTCAGGTTGTTTTGGCTTAAACTTTTCTGTATCACCTATCAGAGGGGAGAAGTTAGAAAAGGTGGTGTCGAGGGTAAAGTGGGATGCAGATGACGCCTGCTTCCTGACTCTGGAGATGTCATGAATGTTGGTGGTAACAGGTGATTTATACATGACATGAGGTCGAGTCGGTCGTCTCTCAACCGGAAGGTCGGGGGTTCAATCCCCAGCTCCTGCAGTCACATGTCCGATGTGTCCTTGGGCAAGACATTTAACCCCTAAAGTCACTCTTACGTCAAACGCTCCCTCCTCTTTTGGTCACTACAAATGGCCAATAAACCTTAAACCATTAAGGTGCCATGAAAGGCCTTCCTCCTTTTCTTTAAAGGTATTACTCATTATTCAGTGTAGCAGTTTCTGTAAGTTAATAAAATAGAAGCTTGTGCAAAATGAAACCCAGAGAATGAACATTGTTCCCCTCTGTATCAGATTCCTTTCTGCTTCAGTGACTCCAACAGCACTCATCATGTGAATCATTAAACTTTCATCTTGTTCAATTTAAATCTGTAAAACACTTCCAATTCCTAACAGTTTGGCTTGAGTGTTTGTAATTTGTTACACTCTAAGATTGTGGCATCGCAGTTTAAAATTGCTGTAATTACTGCCATCACTATTTGCAATTAATACAAACTGCAATTGTTCCCACTTTGAGGGCTAATAATGTTAGCCGGCTGTTTGAGTGGTCGTGATGGAACATATGGAAACTCCTTTTCATTGAGTCACGAACACAGACTCAAATGGAACCGCTTGATTGTCCTCTTCATGGATTATTTAATTTAGCAGCTTTGTTAAAGTGCTGACAAAAAGACGGGAACATCGAGCAACACGACCATGAACATTCAAAGAACATGAAGCCGCTCATTGCTTCATGATGTCTACATCAGCACAGTCCATCAGCACAGTTCAATCAGGAGAGACTTAAAGACAGGGTTGGTCATTTTTTCCAGATCCTCTTAATAAGATTTTGGTTGAAATTGTTTTTAGGTCCTGACAGAAATTAATAACTCATGTTCTCTGAAAAAGAAACAAAGAAAGCTTGTAGCTCGTAGCTTCACATCACCTGTGTCCTGCATTGTTGTGTTAGCATGCTAATGTTAGCGCTCTGTAGTTAGCTCGTAGCTTCACGTTGTTGAGTTAGCATGCTAATGTTAGCGCTCTTTAGTTAGCTCGTAGCTTCACATTGTTGAGTTAGCATGCTAATGTTAGCGCTCTTTAGTTAGCTCGTAGCTTCACATTGTTGTGTTAGCATGCTAATGTTAGCGCTCTTTAGTTAGCTCGTAGCTTCACATTTCATGTAAACTGACACAGAATGAGCGTGATCTAAAAACTCTTACTAACATTCAAATAATCAGTGAGTATGTTCTTCTTCTTCTCTCTAGTTCTTGACTAAAACAGCTTTTATACACAAGGGGAGGAGCCGGCCGTCCCGTCCATGTAAACACGGCTCTGACAACAACACAGCCAGCAGGACTCGAGCTTCTCACTCATTGTAGACAGTCATGACTCAGAGACACATTTACACAGGATAGACTGGATCTATGATTTATTTATGTGGAACATGTCACACATTCTTCTTTTAATCAAAATTCTTTATAAAGTCTGGGTTATTTGTTTATATATATATCTATATATAGATATATATAAAGAGTTTTCCCAGTAAATCAGAACTTGAACCTCTATAGCTCTAAGTCAGTCCGATGTTTTCTTAGTGTTTTATTTTGACCTTCTCCATAGTTTACTTTTTCATCACAACAAGAAAAACATCGACTACAACCACAAAGAATATAAAATTAGAGCAATGCTCCTCAACGGAAATAATCATTTTACAAACACAAAGATTGAAGCTTTTGTAGGCAAATTACTTGCAGCATTTTTGAATATCTGTAGTTTTCATGTTGAGAACAGCAGTTCGATGTGATACACCTGCACTGGCCTCCCTGATGGAGCCACCTGAGTAAGGTACATCCTTTAATTATCCTAACTATCCCTGTGGCAGTGGCCTGCACACCAAAACACACAACCTGCCCATTACCTCCAGTTCCCCTTCCTGTAGGAAGGTACACCTCAGACTGTCAGTGTCTGGGATTCAGTAATCATTGAAGTCCCCCTTAGAGAGAGAGAGGGGGGATGGAGAGAGAGAGAGAGAGAGAGAGAGAGAGAGAGAGATGTATATATAATTATACTGTATATATTGTAATCATTTGTTGTTCAAAATGTTTTCTGTACTGCTTTGGCAACATGGATTGTTGATCTGTCATGCCAATAAAGCTCATTTGAATTGAATTGAATTGAATTGAGAGAGAGAGAGAGGGTGAGAGAGAGAGAGGGGGGGAGGGAGAGAGAGAGGGAGAGCGAGAGAGAGAGGGGGGAGGGAGAGGGAGAGAGAGAGGGGGAGAGGAAGACAGAGACAGAGAGAGGGTGAGAGAGAGAGGGGGGAGAGAGAGAGCGAGAGAGAGAGAGGGGGAGGGAGAGGGAGGGAGAGAGAGGGAGAGGGAGAGAGAGAGGGGGAGGAAGAGGGAGAGAGGGAGAGAGGGAGACAGAGAGAGAGACAGAAAGAGAGAGAGAGGGGGAGAGGGAGAGGGAGAGAGAGACAGACAGACAGACAGAAAGAGAGAGAAAGAGAGAGAGAGGGAAGGAGAGGGAGAGAGAGAGATGGAGGGAGAGCGAGAGAGAGAGAGTCCGCTGACAAAGCACAGTTACTTAACATCATCCAGACTAGAGCTAACATCAAATCTTGGGAAATACCTACAAATCCAGGTTACCCAGACAGACGGAGAGGGGGGGATGTTGCAGAGACGGAGCAGGATTAAGGCTGATCGAGAGGAGGAAAGACCCTTCATGCTCACTCTCTACCCACTCCTCCTGTCTACATGCACGTTTTAAAGTCAGCCCCTCCCGAGTCTGTCTCCTCATGTCAGAGACTGTCTGAAGAGGAGAGTCTGCATCAGCACTCTGCTCAGGCTTGTTTGTGGTTCATTCAACCACACACACACGTGAGAGAGTTTGTTGTGCGTGTCTCACAGCTATATGGACTCATTTTAATCCAGCCTGAAGATGCAAAGTCAAAGTTTGTCTTTCCATCTCAGAGACGTTGTCATGGTGAATCAGCAGCTGGAGTCAGACTGACGCTGAATCTATCCAACAGGAAGTGTTTGTATTCAATGTGTGATCCATCTCATTCCTCTGCACAGTATGAATACAGACACAGTGGTAACACTTTATATGAACTCACCACTTATGATGCATCATGGTGGGAAGTGAATGTGTGTCAAAAAGTCTCCAAAGTGCAGGATCCTGTTGACTAATGGAGAGATGTCAGAGTGAGGGGGCTGCACCTCCTGAGCTAGTGGGGGTTCAGTGCCTTGCTCAAGGGCACCTCAGTAGTGCTCGGGATGTGATCTGGCACCACTCCAGCTACTAGTCTAATTTCCAGATTTGGTCCCCACCGGGACTTGACAGACTGAGCTACTGTCACCCAAAAACACAACAGAGAAAATGTGATTTTCTGATCCTCCTACTGTGTTTCAGAAGATATGTGACAAGTTTACTGTATAGGACTATTTTAACGCGCCCCGCTGTGTGCAACCTTATGAACCAAAGAAGCACATGCCTGATGGGACCCCCCCCCCACACACACACACAGTCCTCGTGTCCAACATCAACGGCTTTAAACGCATTGTGTCATTAGAGAAACTCAGAACTTTACACCAGATACATGCACTGTGTGTCCGCTCCACTGCGTCTCCTTGCTCCCTCGTTCATCAACACTCACAGGATGCGTCCTCAGATCACAGCACAGCTGGGACGCAGCGCAGCGGAGACATTGGAAGCAGCACAGCTCCGTGCCGGGGCTGAGCGCTTAGTTTTGTTTTTCAGTTTAGATGTATTTATCTTGTAGGTCTCATTCTTCACTGGTGTTGCTGGTGTTCATGTTCACTGCTTCACCTGCCAAGGTGTGTTGTTTTTGACTTTGCATGTATCTGTCTTCCACTGACACAAAATGCACAAAAATACAGCCAAAATATGTTAAAGGAATCTCACTCATGTGCTGGTACCATAAACCAAAGGATTAATAATGATACTTTTTATATTGTTTATAGTAAGGGAGGGCTTTAGTCCCCTGACCACATCAGACCAGATAAAGTCGAGGTGTGAACCACAACAACCTGCTTAAAGGAGACATTGCGTCCTGCATCTGAACTGAACTAAATGTAAAATAATAGGTGCAGAAACGTCCAATATACCACTCAGTCATTTACTGAACGACAAAGCGTTACATTTTAAAAACATCTGCTGAGGTCAGTAAGTCTCCTAAACACGTTTAGATACAAGAATTGTGTGTGTGTGTGTGTGTGTGTGTGTGTGTGTGTGTGTGTGTGTAGGTCTGTTTGGGAATTCTTGGCTTTAACTTTCTTCTCTTCCATTTTTTTAAAAACATTAATAACATGATACACATACACCATTCAAATAAATGCTTGGACACAGTGGAAGGCGACACATTGGGGGTAACTGGAGACTTACTTGAGCTTGTTCAGTTGTTATGCATCTTCACCTGAGGATGGAAGAGAAGAAAGAAGAACCAAAGAAAATCATTCCCAAAGCCCACCTAGGTTGAGGCAGTTTAAAGAGGGGGGGGGTTCTCCAAGCATGAAAACAGAAAGACTGAGACAAAGCAGAAGTTGTTTTTTAAGACAGAGATTATGACAGAGCTCCTTCAGCTTATACAAACCTGACAGCGTCTCTACTTCCACCCAGACAGGTCCAAGTGAAAATGTTTTTCCTTAGCTGTCAGCTCCAACCATAACAGCTTCTGGTAATACATCACCATAATCACCCTGCAGCCATCACATTCACTTAGCACACAGCCAACACACAGTGTCAGGCCACTGCTATGTGCAGCTCTACGCTGGGGGGGAGTCCACTTAGACATGTCATGGATTTTATCTTCACTTATAAAGATCTAGAAAAGGACAATTCTGATTATTTCATGTCGTAGCTCGTACATTTCTTTACTCAATTTCATCTAAATGAAGTGAAATTCAGTGAAAAGCTTTTCCACTCTTAATTATTCTCTTCATTTCCTGTCGGTGTCAGTACCAATGGTTGAGTTCATATACTGTCTTTGAAACGACTTTAATTCACAGTTACATTCATGGTGTTGTTGCAGTGCGGTACCTTAATACAGGGGTTCCCAAACTTCTCAGCTCGCAACCCCCCAAATTAATAGTTCAACAGACCAGGACCCCCGCTGACCCTGGAGGTGGTTAAGACAGTAGCGCACAGCCACAAACACACACACACACTAATAGACTAGAGTAGAATAGAATAGAATGACTTTATTGATCCCAAACTGGGAAATTGTGGTGTTACAGCAGCATGTTATCAGAGCAAATAAAACAATATAAGAATAGATACATAAATAAGCAATTAAAATATAAAAAATAAGAATAAGAAGAGATTTATACATAAAAAAAAAACGAAATACAACATTTATTCAGGCTTGTCAACTGAATGTAAAAATACTTGCTGGAGGTAAGAGGTGTAAGTTTGCAAAAACAGTGATGACAGTGGTAAATGTGCAATAACAATATAATCCACCGATCCAAACACTGGTGATACAAAGAATACAACAGACTAAAAACCATACAATACAATACCATATAATATTATATTAAATCAATCAATCATTATTTGTAAAGAGCCAATTCATAACAAGTGTTTTCTCCTGCTGCTTTACAAAAGACAGGTCGGAGCAGGCCGTGCATGAATGAGGACGGCGGTGGTTGTGGGGACGACACAGTCTGATGGTGGAGGCTGGGCGTCAGGCGATGGTTTTTTGTAATTAATTGTAAATTACACTAGAAGCAGAAAAAGCATTAAGTCATCTCCATGTTTAGACTTTAGCAGGGAGTGAACAAACAAAACATAATAAACACACACACAGGACAAGTATTTTTACTCTCCTATTACATTTTACTTACTAATGGTTTATTTGAAACTGAACTACATTTCTGTATATATATCTACAATATGGATGAAATATTTAAAATGATTTTGGATTATTTCTGGATGGTATCTTGAGACCCCCATGGTTGTTTGCTCACAACCCCCGTACATGTCTGTCCTCAACCCACATGGGAACCGTTGCTTTAATACTTTAAAGGCAGGGTTGGTAATTTCCTCTAGATCCACTTTTTAAGATTTTGGTTGAAATTGTCTTTAGGTCCTGGGACTCTGGTGGCACAGTGGTTAGTGTGCGCGTGCTCCATGCATGGAGGCTGTAGTCTTCCAAGCGTTCTTGGAACACTGTTCTCTAACTCCTGTTCTCTGAAAAAGAAAACAAAGAAAATCTGTCATCTGTATCAGTTGTAAGTCTGTAAAAACTTTGACCAATGTCTGCCACGAGGTACCAATCTGATGAACCAATCACATACCTCCCCGTCTCCCTGCTCGCTCTGTACTCCTTTTGTGCACGAGCCCACATTCAAAGCTCGTCACCGATGACAGAGTTATACTGTGAGTTTACTTACCGCTGAATGAGACATGAGACGACGTAGTTTCTACACAATGCAAGAGATGAGCTGAGGTCCACTTCTGGAGCAACGGCGCTCGTGCATGTAAGTGAGGGGGCGTGGCTTTAGAGGGAGCACAGAGGAGAGGGGGTGCAGACGGAGCACTGAGGAAATGCTACTTTCAAAATCATGCTAGTTTTTGAAAATGACCAACCCTGCCTTTGAAAGAATAAAGCAGCAATTTGAATGTGAAAAGTGAAATGGTTGTCTTTTTGTGTTGTGAGGAGCTCTGGTGACAGTCAGAGAGCTATTGTTCTACATGCTCATCAAGTTCTCATCAACTCGTCATATCTATCCAACAGCACTGCTCCTGGTTGCAAAAAAGTCTCAAGTTCATTTAAAACTGTCAGTCAATTCTTGGAAACACAACTAGCGCCTTGGACAGAAAGCATCGTTTTAAAATGATATTTAGTTTTGTGAAGTTTTCCCTTTGTTTGTGTTAAGGTGAGACTTTCCTGTAATCAGCTGTCTTTGTAGCCTCCACTCTGAGCGCGTCGCCCCCTGTTACAGTCGGAGATGAATGACCAAGAGAGTGAATGAATAAACTCTCGTCAGCTCACAGTGCTGCAGCTTCCTGAAATTGGTGTGTTGGTGGTAGACAGAGCAGCAGCTAAACTGTAATTTCAGCCTCTAAAACAGTGTTTAGGTTGGTGTCTGACGTTAACCTGCAGACTGGCTGTTTGCAACTGCAGCCTTTTACACTCCATTAAGGGTCATTTTGCCTCTCATCTGAGTGATTGAGCCTGCTGTGGGCTTTGTTGTTTATGACGCGTAAATACTTAAATACACCACAGTCACACCGCGCATGTAAACTGACCCTCTGTCTGTCTCTGGATATGTTTGTGTGTATTTTTTTATGTGTAGCAGTGACGTATCATCATGCCTGTGGTCCTGTCATTAGGCTCTGTAAAAGAGGGCTAGGAGGCTAAATGATGCCAGCAAGGAAACAAATAAATAAATAAAACCTCAGACAGACGCAGAG
This sequence comes from Labrus mixtus, assembly GCF_963584025.1. NCBI lineage: Eukaryota > Metazoa > Chordata > Actinopteri > Labriformes > Labridae > Labrus > Labrus mixtus. The sequence goes on along the minus strand of NC_083614.1, from coordinate 3,040,537 downwards.
CTGCACGTACAGAGACAGAACTATTGTAGTTTAGAATATTAACCATGTATGTAGGATATCAACTGAATACCATACCATACACCAGACCACTCATAAGGTGTCAGACACACAGGCAGCTGTGGCTCAGGTGGTAGAGTCGGTTGTCTCTCAACCGGAAGGTTGGGGGTTTGATCCCCATCTCCACCATCAGTGTGTGAATGTGTATGAATGGATGAGTTAATACTGATGGACTCTTTACACAGCAGCCTCTACCATCAGTGTGTGAATGTGTATGAATGGATGAGTTAATACTGATGGAGTCTTTACTCAGCAGCCTCTACCATCAGTGTGTGAATGTGTATGAATGGATGAGTTAATACTGATGGACTCTTTACTCAGCAGCCTCTACCATCAGTGTGTGAATGTGTATGAATGGATGAGTTAATACTGATGGACTCTTTACTCAGCAGCCTCTACCATCAGTGTGTGAATGTGTACGTGTGACCTGCGGTGTAAAAGTGTTTTGAGTCGTCAGAAGACTAGAAAAGAAATCAAAAAGCTCAAGTCCATTTACCATTTACAGTAACATATAAATACAGGGCCTCTGAGGGTCTCATGTTTTCCCATGTTGTGTAGTAGAACATCAGCATCTCTGCACCTACACGTGTATCGGTGTAAAATGTGATGTGATCAGCCCTGTTGGTGTCACGTTGCTATTTTTAGGCAGCAACAAGCAATTACACCGTATACCAACAAAAATCTTGGCTTAAGTTAACGATATATGTACTGTATGTGACTGCTTCAGCTCTGGGAGATGATGCCTGGTCACACTCTGCCATCGTGGAATCAATAACGCTTCTTTAGACTAACTAAACTCAGACGTCATTACATCTTTGTACCTTCATACTGAATCCACAATGGTGATATATTGGTGTCCCAGTCTGTGAATTCACATTGAGTTTCAGAGTTGCAGAAGCACGGCACAGCAGGAGCTCCACACACACACACACACACACACACACAGTCAGACCGTCTCCCCTCTGTAACGCCTCTGTTACTACCTCCAAAGGACGTACAGAGGGGGGATCACTTCATCTCTCCATTACGCCTCCGCAACATTCAGACTGAAGGCCAAACTTCACAGGGGCGAAAACATTGTGCCTTGAAACGGCTGTGTGAAAGGGCTAACATGAGTGTACAAAGACGTAATCATGGCCGAGCCATCTGAAAAGGCCTTAAAATACACGCTCAACCTTATAAATGAAACAGCCAGCTTAGGAACATGAGAAGAAACTGCTTTTCAATTTGATTTTAAAAAGTAGACAGCCTCCTTCCTGCTTGATTGTTTGAGATGTTTTGAAGATAAGAAGCATCTATTCATTGTGTTGGTTACTCCTGTTCGCTGATTGGTTAAAACAGAATTTAAAAAACAAGTTGAAGGGACAAAGCAAAATTGAAGCTTGGTCCTAAGGCAACTGGACTTAGTTGAAGATCTTGAAGACATTAATGATCAAAGCCCAGAAGACATGATTGATCAAAGCACAATGAGATGTTATGACGTCCTTTTATTTTGAAAATGGCACGACAGCGACTGCTGCGATCAACGACTTCAAATGAACTGTGAGACGGTGGGATTATTTTGCAGCACTCGTCTTCTGTTTCTTATCATGCAGAAAGAATGATGTTTCTTTCTGGCTCCTCTCTTCTGTGTCATGGCAGTCTGACTGTGGTCTGAAACACCATGCTCACGCATTACATAACGTCACTGTGTTTGTTTTCCAGCAGTTTGCAGTCTGTGCAAAGCCAAAAACTGTTGCTATGGAAACATAATTGACCAAGAATGTCATAATCCACCAGTCCCTCAAAACATTAGAGGGAAATCTTGATTTATGAGTGTTTACTCTGGTTCTCCTTCTCTCTTACAGCAGCCTCTATTGACTCCTGTCTTCTTCTTTCTTTGACTTTAAACGACTGGATTTATACTATAATGTAGCAACAAGTTATATTCTGTACTTTCATAAAGAGCAGGACTAAAAATTAATACTCAAAGTTATTTTATGAACAGACACATCTTTTCACACCAAGAGCAAGCACACGACTACAGTGAAGAGGATAAGCTCAAGCATAGAAATGGTCATTACAGCAGTAAAATCAACAACAACACCAACAACAAAACAACCGAGAAAAACACCAAAAACAACAGCACCAAAAAACCCTCAAACAACACCAACAAAAACACCAATAACAACACCAACAACAACACCAAAGACAAAAACAACCCAAACAACTCCCATAACAACACCAACAACTCAAACACCACCCAAACAACTCAAGAAATCTCCAACAATACCATCAACACCAACAAAACTACAGACAAAAACAACAGCACCAAACAAAACAACACCAACAAATCTCCAACAACACCAACAAAACAAATGACAAAAACAACACCAACAAACCCCCCAAAACCACAAACAAATACTACAACAACAAAAACACCAATAACAACACTAACAACAACACCAAAGACAACAACAACCCAAACAACTCCAACAAAAACTCAAAAAACAACACCAACAACTCAAACACCACCTCCAATAAAAACCCAAGCAACTCAAGAAATCTCCAACAATACCATCAACAACAACAACAACAACAACTACAACAACAACAACAACAACAACAACAACAACAACAACAACCAAAACACCACCAACAGAAACACCAACCCCAATGAACCCAAACAACTCCAAGCCAAACAACAACACAAACAACACCAACAAAAACACCACCATCATCACCATCAAACACCACCAACAAAAACCCAAACAGCAGAAGAACTCCAACAACACAAACAAAAACAACACCACCATCACCACTAAGAACTTCATCTACAACATCAACAACAATACCACAAGCACATTGAAGAAGAAGTAAGACAAAAAGTTAGAGAAGAAGAAGAAAGGAGAAAGGAAACCTTTGTCTTCTAAGACCTATTTTAATAAGCTGTAAGAATGGGAGTAAAGCCTCAAATCTACGTCGTTCTGGTCTACGCTATCGTGAGCTTTACATTCTTATGTGTCTGAGTAGTTCTGCATTAGCTGGAAGTGTGATTTCTATGCTAGTTCTATCACCAGTTTCCCAATAAAAAGTGAGTTTGAAATAAACTTCTGATAGGCTTTATCATCTTTCAAATCCATGAATATAAAAAAAAACTTAGATTTTCAACTATTAGTAAAATGTCCTGTTTTCAGATCTGTGACCAGGTGAGGTGTAAACTTTAACAGAGTTGGCTGAAATGAATCGATTTCTAATAAGTTACCAGAAGATGACACTACATCACTCATCGCTCTCTCACTCAAACTCTGGCCCTCTCCTAGCTGTCATTAAACATGTGTTTGTGTTTTTCAGAAGTGTTTGGCTAATGAAAAGCAGAAATGTTATGTGTTGCAATTGGACTGTCAGTCCCACGCAGAGACTCAGACATTGGGCAACCAACCAGGAGATAGTTTAAAGTGGTTTGGATCCTTCAGGTCTGGTGGTTTGAGTGGGTGATATGATTTACTGGATCACTTCATTTAGTTTCTAAGTTGGCTCCGATTGTGTTGTCTGACGCAGCAAGTCTGCAGACAAACATGGGGGCGCAGATTCACTGAGTGTGTGTGTGGGGGGTTTTTTAAAAATGGAAATTAAATGTCCTTAAATGTCCCGTTAATAAGAAAATTCCCCCTTTGGAAGTGACAGTTTCCATTACTTCAGGCGTCTTTAGACTTTTTTTAAATATTTTTATATGAAAGGAATCAACATTTTTTAAGATTTAGAGCTCTGTGGGAAAAACTGAACACCACCATATTTAACTTACACAGGGATAGTTGACTCCAGTGGTGGTTTGTTTTATTTAAATTACTAGATTTATTCTTAGATTAAAATAACCGAAATTTTATGAACAGCAAATGTTCTCAGTTATACATTTTTTTTAATTATACCAGACTGTGCCACATACTCAATTTACAGTACCATTTTGCCTCCTTAAATATGGAAGCGATTAGTGATCAAAATTCAAATGATAAAGCTAATTTGAAAATTAAAATGCATTAAAAGAAATGCTTTTTAATTTTCAGAATATGAGTGTATTATTTGACTCAAAAATAAAATTATGATTAATTTATCTAATTTGAATTTTAGTTTTCAACTTCAAAAATGCACATTCTTTGACTAAATTAAAATGAGGAAGAAAATGACATTTGCTTTATCATTTTCAAAAAATGCCCCGCTAAATCTGTATCATAATTCAAATGAAAAAGCTAATTTTAAAATTAAAATACAGTAACAGAAACACGTTTTAATTTTCAGATTATAGGTGCATTATTTGACCTATATTTAAAATTAATATTCAGTCATCCAGTTTGCATTATACTTTTACTCTCTTTGTATGCATATTGTATGACATCATTCAAATGAAAACTAAAAGGTCTTTGGCTTTTCGTTTTCAAACTTGCCGTGCTAAAAATAATTCAAACCAACTCGAAAACGAAATGGCAAAGTGGACGTCGCAGGAAAGTGACGTCAGACTCCAGCTCCCAGGCAGGCGAGCGTAATATTTGCAGTCTATGAGGAGAGCAGGCAGAATGCGCACTACGATGGGTGGCGGGGTGAATCTTTAACGCTGGTACAAGCTCCAAACTAGTTGTTGCCCTGATTTTGATTCAATTTTGGCGTTGTAGTTGATTATTCTTTTAATAACTACAAAACAATCTCTGAAAGGGAGAGAGAGCTCATACAGTCGGTCGAGAGGGAGAGTGTGAGAATGAGAGACACTTTGTGTACAGAGCTGGAGAGATTATTTGAAACAGAAAATTCAATCGATAATCTTTTTTAATGTAACTAAGTTAAGCAGAGAAGAGAGTGATCTATAATCTATCAATAAACCGGTTTTAGGACACGTCTGTGTGAATTTCATGGCGTGCAGATGCTGAGTGACTCTCACGGTCAGAGATAGTGGGCATGGTGTCACGCGTGAGACTTGGCAGCTCTGGTTATAAAGCTGCTGCGTCATGCTCGCTGAAAGTTCAGTGTGCGCTGAAAAAAACACTCCGATCGCCACCTGTATCACAGTGTGAACTAAAGTCTGCCCTAGTGTTAAAGATTCACCCCGCCACCCATTGTACTGCGCGTTCTGCCTGCTCTCCTCATAGACTGTAAATATTACGTTAGCCTGCCTGGGAGCTGGAGTCTGACATCACTTTCCTACGCCGTCCACTTTGCCATTTCGTTTTCGAGTTGGTTTGAATTATGATCACTTTTTAGCACGGCAAGTTTGAATGATGTCATACAATATGCATACATAGAGAGTAAAAGTATAATGCAAACTGGATGACTGAATATTCATTTTAAATATAGGTCAAATAATGCGCCTATATTCTGAAAATTAAAACGTGTTTCTGTTACTGTATTTTCATTTTAAAATGAGCATTTTTTGAAAATGATAAAGCAAATGTCATTTTCTTCCTCATTTTAATTGAGTCAAAGAATGTGCATTTTTGAAGTTGAAAACTAAAATTCAAATTAGATAAATTAATCATAATTTTATTTTAGAGTCAAATTATACACTCATATTCTGAAAATTAAAAAGCATTTCTTTTAATGCATTTTAATTTTCAAATTAGCTTTATCATTTGAATTTTGATCACTAATCGCTTCCATACTTAAAGGGATACTTCACCCATTAGCATTAATCTTTGTATCATTAGAAACCTGGTAGTATTTTTAAATGGTCATGCATCCCTCCCTCATTTTCCCCTGAGATGGGAAATCTTTGTATTTCTAAGTCTGAAAAGGAGCTTCCAGTGACGCAGAATTATGATTTTTGCGTCACTGGAAGCTGTTGCGGTTAGCGGGGTGAAACTACAACGCTAGTTCCTCATATTTTCGACCACTGAAGCTACAGACCAATCACAGATCAGTGGGTGGGACCTCACTCCCAGAATCAAAACTTAACATCCGCCATATTGCTTGGTAGCTATGCTAACGATCCTCAGGCTCTATGGAGAAAGCTGATATGAACCGACAATGGCGAAAAAATTATGTTTCAGCTTCAAATTGATGTGGATGAAGGGGATTTTGAAGGTCTTGTGCTCAAAATCGGATGTTCGTGGCTATCTCTACGAACCGCAATATAGCGGCGAGGCGGCGGAGAGGACGAGGAGCCGGGGCCGGCTCGAGCTGGGGCAGACTGGTAGTGTCGGTGCTCTCACTGTTTGCCTATGGACACAGACATAGAGTCTGTTTTCTGCCAGGAATTTCGAAGATCAATTCTGGAAGAAATCTCTGAATCAGTCGAGGAAACGGCCTTATGAAGTAAATATGTCTGTAAATAGAGGACCTTAGTGGGATGTGCATTCTGGGAGTTGGTGTCTTTCATCAACATGAGCCAAACCGACACTTTCTGCCTTTTCACGGCCAAGAAGACACAAACTTCAAAATGTATTTCACATTTCTACTACATCTATGACCCAATGTCAATACAGATTCATGTTTCAACAGGTTAAACACACAGTATGTAATTTAAGTACTCAACAAAAAAATATATATAACATTTAGTTTAGTCCATTTTTTATTAATTGAGATATTTTTATGTTAACATCCTAATAAATTTCAACATATTATACCTTTAAAGCCCGATGTACACTGTACCATTTCAGGACGATTTAGTCCCAATTTTTGAGTCACATGACTAATTTCTAAATTGGGCAGAATTTCATCCTGATCATCCAGATTCAGGCATGCAGTGTACCATTAGGCACCACGGCCTATCTCGGCCCTATCAGCTGCTCCCAATCAGTCGTATACATATCTGACATGTTTGATATTTTGGTTTATCAGTGTGAACAGAACCATGAGCCGTCTCCCCAACTCCTCTGATTGTGTCTCTATCCCTCTTCCTCCATCTTCTCCCATCTCCCTCTATCCCATTTTCATGTCCAGCGCTGTTTTGGCCGATGGCTGTTTCATCACGAGCCTGGATTAGCCAACGATTTCTGCCTCTTAAAATTAGTTTTTTCTTGCCACTATAACTTCTGCTAAATGTTGCTAAATGCGCATGATGGATTTAGCCAGGTCTTTGTTATATAGTGATGAGTAAGGTCTTTTTACCTGCTCTTTTGTAATGTTAAAAGACAAAGAGTAAGGTCTTTTACCTGCTTTTTGTAAAGTGTCTCGAGATAACACTTGTTATGAAATGACGCTATACAAATAAAGATTGATTGATTGATTACCTGCACAAACTAAATCACCATGGCAACAGCAGGCATTCCCCTTTTCATCTATCTCTAGAGAGAGAGAGAGCGAGAGAGAGAGGGGAGTGAGCACGTTTTCGGCGGTGTGTGTATCCCATTTGTTTCCCATGCATATTAGACAACTGACATCCCCCTCCGTCTGTGGGAGTTTTCTATTGGAAACAGTGAATGGTCTCGTCCTGGTTGAACTCGTACAGTTTCAGCTCTCAGGTCGTGTCTGACAATCGATTTACAGCGTGAGCACATTGATTGTGAGCTGATTTTCCACCACAATCACACTTTATTGTGATCTTTTGAGGTGACTGATTTCACTCTGTTGGAAGAGAACAAGCTCTGGATACAAATTTCCAACAAGGATTTATTTTCCACAGAAAACTCATTTAACTAAACAAACAGGGTTTCCAGAAGTCTTCACTAAGTTCAGCTTCAACAGAAAAGTCCCAGTGAAGCCTCCTGAAGGGTCTGGCTGTGTGATCTATTTTATCAAAGACATCTGAATGAATCAACAGATTGATAAAGTGTTTGGTGTCAGAGTGAGTGATTGATCAGTAAAAGCTGACTGTGTGTGTGTGTGTGTTAGTGAGTGATTGAGTAAATGTGTGGACTTTGGGTTCCTGTTGCGTTTCCTGCTCCTTAAATGTCACTGGCTGTGTTGTGACTGCGGTTGGCAAATATGTATCACAGATAGTGAGTCACTGAGCAAACCAAGAGACAGAAACAAAACAAATATTAAAGTTTCTAAGAATTGAGGAAAAGAAAGCGAGGCCGAAGACATCCGGATAGAGATAATCCTGTACAGCAAATCATTCAGAGACGTCTTAAGGAGACTCTAAAGTCTATATGCAGAGAAATGGTCATGAAACCTCCAGGCTCATCTCCATGCTTCATCTAACATCCTTTCTGTCCAGTGAACTCCTGACACAGAGACCAAAACACTTCCTACCTGTAGGTATCTAGGTAACTGAGCTCTACAGTATGTCATTTAATCATTTCATGGCTACATGTCTTACTGATTGCTCCTTTAAATAAAAAGAAGAATACGTGTGAAGTGAAATGTCCTGTGGAGAATGTGATAATCAGAAATGCTACACCGACCCTCCTAATGATTGTTTACATTAATCATAAGTTTGATTTTATGTTTTTTACGAGTTTTCCCCGAAGACATCACTCCTCTGTAACGAGAATAAAAATGGTGGACCTGAGTTAAAGTTTTGTTCGAAGCTGGGGGTGGAGTCTATGGGTGGAGATATCAGGGGAGAGGAGGGGATATTTTTTTTTTACCAGAATCCCACTGTGACATCACAAGGAGAGCACATTAGAAATAGAGCATTTTTCTCTGTGTTGTAAGACTTATGCAGACCACAAACAAAGGACTGGATGGGTTTATTTCACATTTTGTGGGTCAGTAGACACTCAGGTTACCCAGATATATGTTCAGAAACACTGAACAAGTGGATTTTTCATTATATGTCCCCTTTAAAAATAACTGTATTGTAATAATTCATTATTATGCTGATGGTCTGGTCTGCTTCTTCATCTCCTCACAGGAGCTCCATCTTTCACTCAGTTACCAAGTCGATGCATGACCGACAACACGGTCTTCCATCTCTGTAGAGTTTTGCTTTTCCTACATGGCGACTGCAGTGTGCTGTGTGCTCTGCATTCTTCACTTGTTTTCCAAACAAACAGACTATTGGATAAATAAGGATCTTTTCATTCATCGTAGATAACAGTAAATCAAAGACAGCTGGCTTCAGCCACAGCAGACACATTCATGCACTGGCCTCACCATAGCCATGTCAGATATGACACTTCACTCCATCACTTGATAAACACATTGAAAGAACTGGCTTAAGTTTTTGAATGGAAATGGTTCCTCCTCAGGATTGGGACCCGTGGAGGAGGGGCTTCACATTACATGCAAAGTTCATGCACAGAAGGAAGCCCTTGCTCCGCCTCTTCTCTGAGTCTGTCTGAGTAAAAGCAACAACATTTGGTACATTGCATGACAAGGAACAGGATGAGGGCAAAGAACCTTGACCAGAATATCTCGTACTCCCTTTGTCCACATACACCATAACGCTGCTGTTCGCTGCCTCTCCAGCAAAGATTGTGTTTCCACAGCAAGTGCTGCAATACGTCTCTGGAGCGTGCCACCAGCACCACCACGCTCTGCACCATTTCAAACACGCTACAGGTCTATATTACCCGGACAGGAAACATACAGAGAATCCGGTAAATTTCAAAATAAAACACAACATACAGACTCACAATTGTATGTGCCATCACTTTATCAACATTAAGTAACAGAATGAAAGCGACATGTTGTTTGCTTTTTTAATCTTAGTTCTTCTGTGATTTGTGCACAGCTGCTGCATTTGATTCCAAAGTGTTGAATTTCAACTTTCTACTACGATGTTGTTCACATGGGTTCAAAGTTCATCCTGTGTCAGGGCAGGAATGGAAGCCTGCTTCAGGTGAACACTGACCAAGGCCAGACATGCACAATTTCCCAAACCAGCCTGAACATACTGGCCTGTATGGCTGTATTCACTGTTAGAGCCTGTCCTCACAGCATGCAAAGCTAGCCAGCGTTGCTGTTTCCTATTTGAGTGTCCCAACAGCCCACGAGGGACGCAACGCAAGCAATGTGACGCTATGTGCCGTTTTAACGCCTCAATTTATTTTCCTTTCTGTCGCTCACGTACCATGGACAAGGAACGAGGAAGGAGGACAATGCACTGAACACTCACTCACTCACTCAGCTTGTTAGCTTGTTTCACAGTGTGGCGATAGAGGTGCATTAAATGTATTCATATCCCTGAATGAAAGTTGCGCTTGGACTTGTGTTAACACCAGAAAAAAACCTTCCATGAGCTGTTAGTTGACAAGCCTCTGAGTGTTGAGAATTGAGTCAATAGCTTGTTAATACGAATACCACTTCTTCTTCTGTTTGTCAATCTTCAATGTAAGAGCACCACATATCATACTATTTGCAAGGAGAAAACTGAGCAGAGAATTAAATGAAGGATGTGCGACGTTTTCATCCAGTAGATGTCGCCATTGAGCACCAGCATGAAACCAAAACAAACTGCTGTTTGGCCACACCTCCTCCATACTGAAGCCTCTGCTCTCCTCCAGAGACACACCTCCAACCCCCCTCCACTGGCGTTCACATGAAGTTATTAATTAGAACGCACCATGATTAAGCACTATTAAGCGCAAGAGGAGGACAACATTTTCTTTTGACCTGCAGTATTGTGTTAGCATGCTAATGTTAGCGCTCTTTAGTTAGCTCGTAGCTTCATATTTCATGTAAATTAACACAGAATGAGCGAGATCTAAAAACTCTTACTAACATTCAAATAATCAGTGAGTATGTTCTTCTTCTCTCTAGTTCTTGACTAAAACAGCTTTTATACACAAGGGGAGGAGCCGGTCGTCCCGTCCATGTAAACACGACTCTGACAACAACACAGCCAGCGGGACTCGAGCTTCTCCCTCATTGTAGACAGTCATGACTCAGAGACACATTTACACAGGATTTATGAAATATTTATTTATGTGGAACATGTTGCACTTTCTGCCTTTAATGGATTCAGTGTGGACAGTAAACATGCAATCTTGGATGATGCAACATGATATCCAACGCTCGCGTGCTGTTAGGAAATAGTGTTCAGACTCTTTATTTGGTAATATCGTTGGTTCACTGAGTGTCTGTCTGCACACTTGTGTCACAATAAATAATGTTGTTTGTGATTGACGGATCGTTAAAAGTATGTGAAGAGCTGTGAAAACATCGGAGAGGGGAGTGATAAATGAAGGGTAAAGATGTCAACAAAGGAACTGCCAGATCCGTCATGTTCTCTTCTTTCATTAAAGGTATCCAAAGGTTAAATAATACTTCATATGAAGCCTGAATACAAGTCACTCAGCCCGGGGCTAAATGGTTGGCTTCGGTGGAGAAGGAATGTCGCTGTACAACAAGCAGATGCACACATTTAATCACTTGTACATGTTCCTGTTCAAACACGGGGGTTAGCAGGTCTCTACATGGACATAATGTAAAAATAAATAGGAGTGATTCATCTGCTGTGCACATTCTAGTTCCTTCTGTGCACTGTTGTTTCTTCCAGTCAGGAATGTTTGTTAATCGTATCCTTCAATTTCACTTCTTGACAAACATGCTCAGCCGTTATTTGATCTTAAACTGTAAAATTAAACGAAGTACAGAAAACCTTTTTATTTTAACAATGAGAATATCAACCAGCTTTACAGTGTTGTAGGTTGTAGTTTTGGTTATATGGGGAGGTAAACATAGGAAATACAAACACTGCACTCCGCCAATGATTTTCAAAACGTGACTGACCGTCCGATAGGAATTTTTTCAGACCTAAAGCTTGTTTGCTTTGTTCTGATTCAGATGATAAAATTACACTTTGCATTTTCTCCTTGGGTTGTTTTATGTTCACACTGCAGTATTTCAAAGCAGGCCAAACACATACTAAAGCCATTACATCATATCCTCCTTTCCTCACTGGATAGATAAACAAATGACATGTGTACCACTCACAGTTTGCTTTATAGTGTTGGGCCATGCAGGCTTAGGACAGTCAAATCATGGACTTGGGCCTTTGAGTTATTTACTGAGATCACAAAGAGGCCTAAAAGGACTCTTTATCCCAGAATCCCCTGCGGTACTTCACACCTACGTGTGACGTAAAGGGGGGACCGGAACCTGAGGGAGACCCCACAGGAAGGCGGCCAGGTGACAAAACTCTGAGACTCCCCTCGTTCGCTCTCTTTCCACGCGCTGACTTCAAGTGTTCGGAGACCCAAGCTCACCTCCTGTTTCCTGCAACAATCTTCCTTTGTTTTAAGTTTTGGCGTGCAGGTAATCCGCGGCCGGCAGTGTTCCAAATCCCGAGCTCGGATTGTCCAGTGAACGCATCTCAGTTTCTCGGAGAGCGTCAGACTATAACAGATTATCAGAAAGATAACGGTCTTATTCCGTCCTGCAGCGAAAGGACATCAACGGACATCTTTCCACTCGACGGAGAACCAATGAAGCCGCTCTTGCTGAAAGGGACCCTCGCCGCCATCAGACGCCTCTGCACCAGGACGGACAGAAGATCTGTTTTATCGCCGGACTCCTTTTTCCTTCACCAATCGCAGGCAAAGCGATTCACAAGTGAGGCTTAATTAGGTCTGGGCAGAATTAGCTTTAGAGAGTGTTTTTAACAATTGTTTGATTGAAGCAGAAACTGTAATTTTTCTCTTTGTTGGACCGTCGCGTCCTGAGTTTTACCTGTTTAAAACTCTTGTGTGGTTTCGGACCGCTGCGTCCTATATGTGTTTAGCATAACAGCGTTATAACCGGGTATTACTCTTCTGATCAGAAAGGCCAGTGTAAGCCGTATTAACTTGAATTCGGCCATTGGTTTGTTTCTGTGAATGAAGGGAATTACTCCGAGTTGTGGCGCGGGAGTCGGACTGTGATCCGGCCTCTTCAGGCACACATTTCTCTCCTCCTCTACGCTCCTCTACGCTCCTATTTTATCCTCTTTTCTTCCCATTTTCTCCTCCTTTTACTAACAGACACACACACATATTCCCAGGTAGACGTACATCTGAAGACTAACTCCACCGCGCCATTACGCACATAGGCCATTCACACACACACACACACACAGAGATCCATACACTCGCGGCCATCCAGACGCCTCAGACACAGATCGTGTAGGGCCGAACTCGGTCTCTTTTAGACATTAAGGCCACATTAGGTCTTTGTTAGGTGTGCGCCATCGGAAAGGCGAACACGTGGGATGAAGCAATTTCCCCCCTCTTCCCCCTTCTCTCTCTCTTTCATCCACAGACACACACACGCACGCAGACACCCAGGTCTTTGTTAGGTGCGCCATCGTAAGCGACCACGTGGGTACGAAGCCATCTCCCCCTTTTCTTCTCCCCCCCTCTCTCTCTCACACACACACACACACACACACACACACACACACACACACACACACACACACACACATTCACACCCCTTCCACAAGCCTTGATTGATAATGTTTGTTGCTTAGATTAGGTTATGATAGTTATTTGTTTGATTAAGTTCATTGATTTTGGATTGATGTTGCTTTGTTTAAATAAATTCTGTTATAATTTAAGAGAGCAGTTGTTTGTGATTACTGGTGTATTTACATTGTGATATAAGCTGGGTGCGAAGGCTTTGTGTACGGATTCACGCCTTCAATTTATTAAATATAGTTAGTAATTATTAATAATATTAGTAATTAAATAACTGATTCGAGACTGATTTGAGTGATATTTTGGTTATATTTACCTGAGTACAGGTTGGTGCCCCAAAACGAGATTAAACATAGTTTAATGATATTTTATTTATATTATTAATAATGAAGTATAATTATTAAAGAATATAACCAAAGTTGACTTGATACAACCCCAACAATAGGATGTCCTCCAAGACGCTATTTAAGTTGAAGGAAGAATGTGTGACATGTTCCACATAAATAAATCATAGATCCAGTCTATCCTGTGTAAATGTGTCTCTGAGTCATGACTGTCTACAATGAGTGAGAAGCTCGAGTCCCGCTGGCTGTGTTGTTGTCAGAGCCGTGTTTACATGGACGGGACGGCCGGCTCCTCCCCTTGTGTATAAAAGCTGTTTTAGTCAAGAACTAGAGAGAAGAAGAAGAACATACTCACTGATTATTTGAATGTTAGTAAGAGTTTTTAGATCACGCTCATTCTGTGTCAGTTTACATGAAATGTGAAGCTACGAGCTAACTAAAGAGCGCTAACATTAGCATGCTAACACAACAATGTGAAGCTACGAGCTAACTAAAGAGCGCTAACATTAGCATGCTAACTCAACAAGCAGGACACAGGTGATTACAGCTTGAGCAAAGAACAAGTTTGTCCGCTGCTTGTTCTTAATGGTGCTTAATTATGGTGTGTTCTTATTCATAACTCCTTCATGTGAACGTGAGTGGAGAGGCGTTGGAGATGTGTCACAAATATATATCTGATCATCTTGACAGGTTTTGTAGCGTACAGAGGCGTGTGAATCTCATCAGCTGTGTGTTGGAGCTTTTTAATTCGCTAGATTAAAATCTCACAACACCAAGTATCAGTGAGCCAAAAAAAAAGAGTTGAGAAGTATAGGAACACATATAAAACCTAAATCAACTTTATCTCTCTGGTTATCTCTCCAAACATAAGCTCAGTTCTTATCAGCGCTGACTGATCCATTCCCACTCTGTCAGGTCAGTATTGACACAGTCAGAGAAATTAGAAAACAGCTGCATGTTAGGATGTGTGTCAAAATGAAAAGATATTTACTCTACAACTGGATGGTTTCATTCACATCAGACCCACATAGAGGCCGGCTTTAGGGTTTGTGTATGTGGTGTCTGAAACAGAAAAAACATCCTTTGTGCATTCAGTGATCCACTTATAAACACTAAAGCCAGAATAAGCTCGGCTTCTTTTTCTCAGCACACACGCACACACAATCTTAACAGCTCGAGCAAGCCCCTATTTCTGGAGCAGGAAGAAAGAGAGGAAGGAGTGTGTGTGTGTGTGTGTGTGTGTGTGTGTGTGTGTGTGTGTGTGTGTGGAGCGCTACAGATGGAGGAAGCTGTACTGTACACAGAGCAGACTAACCTGTTTCATATCAGGCGTGTGAGCTCACTGCCTTTACCTCCAAGAACAATGACATCACGTCACCATGACACTCCACTGTGAGAACGGTTTGTGTGCATGAGTTTGATCATAATTCTATTAACGTCCTGTTCCCGGCATTCCAGGCTCATTTTGTCCATGAACAGTAAATGCGAGCTGACAGGAAGTGTGACTAGCACTGTGAGACGACAGCACATTTTGTATTTTAATGCTAAGTTTAAAAAGGTTAGATCCAAACTTCAGCTTTTATTCCCGGAGGCTGCTCATATCTGATGACATCACACCACACAGAAACTTTAAAAGGTCATGTTGCTCATAATTTAAGCATTTCACTTTTCAGAAACACACATCATGTGTTATGTTGACTAGTGTAGTTAAGACCACAGTAACCGGGACATACCTGAGACCAGAGTGCAACGAGACCGAGTCAAGGCAGGACGAGACCAAGACCAAAAATATCACTGAAAAATCATCGTCTTGTGCAGTGGGCATGTCACACACTTAGACCATAACACTGGGGATAAAAATCAAAATATAGAATACAATAGAATAGAATAGAATGACTTTCTTGATCCCAAACTGGGAAATTATTACAGCAGCTGGTTATCCAACACACAATATTAGCAAGTAAACACAATATAATATTAAATACAAAGTAAATAAACACTAAAAATATCAAAACTAAGAATGAGAATATATACAACCAGGATTTAACTTAGCATTACTAGTCTTAAATAGGAAAAGATGAAATACAACATACTTTGCTGGAGGTAGTTGTAAATGGACAGTATTGACATCGGGAGCTGTCCAGAGCTGTGCAATCAGTGATACATAAGTTAAAGTGCATGAGTGTAGACATGTTATAAGCAGAAACTATAGAATATAACGGCGAGTAGACAGCCAAATGAAGTGAACATGAGTGCAGGGATAATTTGTAAATATAACATGTGCAGAACAGATTACAGTAAGGAGAGACAGATATTATCATGATGACAGTTCTCTGCTCGCATGAGGTGAGCTGTTGTACAGAGTTATGGCCTTCAGTAAGAAAGATTTCCTGCAAGTTATTTGTCTTTTTTGGAAAGTGTTGTTTCCCTCCTAATCACAGTAGAAAAATAGCCTATCAGTAGTAGCCGTGAGACGTCTTGAATAAGAATCCGCCCAGTTTGAGAGCGAGACAAAATGCTTTTTAATCCCGAGACGAGTCCAAGAGCGTTTTGGACTACAACACTATTGTCGACATGCTCTATAAGCAACTATTCACAGACCTAGAGGCAAGAGAATATTACTTTTTGTCTCTTTTTATTCTCTGCATTATAAATGTTGTATGACAAAATAAGTCCCTGTGTGCATATATAACAAACATGTAATATCAAGTTATAAGTAAAAACAGGAGGAAGGACCCTGACTATAAACTGTCTGTGCATCAGAGCTGGAGGAGAGGTGCAGGATGGTGAACAGTGGCACAAAGTGAATGTGCTAAAAGGGAGATCTAAGTGTTTGTCCATGTGTAAGCCGGTCTCACTGCAGAGCTGAGGAGCCGTCATAGAGCATCTGTAAGAGGCATGCAGAGAGTCTCAGCTGCAGACCTCCAGGAGGGGAACAGCTGAGTGAGGTGGCATGCTTTGTGTTTACACAGCAGCAGATCTTTATGGGAACCATGTGGAACATGTGAAGGTGAACAACAGGTTGGCCTCATGTCAGGCCAGCTCTCATTCTGATGAAGACAAAGAGGCTGGAGGGATCTTTATGGTGCATGCAACCCTCTTTCATTTCATTTCTTTATAAAATCAAACACAGGAGAAACATTGATCAGGGGATCATGTTTACTACAGTCAGATGTATTTATGGTGTTTAGGACGATGTTTGAGTCGTAGAGCAGTGAATGCTGGTGTACATTCACAGACTCTATCGTGCTTTGTGTCTCACATCAAAGGATCATTCAGTCTTGTTCCATCGATAGCATTGTTGGCTGTAACAGCATGTGGTGTGTGTTTGTGCACGTGTGTGTGTTTGTGTTTGTGTTGGTTTGAATTGTGATCAATCACAAAGTCCTCAGAGTGCGGCCTTTATTTCTCAACCTGCTGATGTCAGAGAGTTCAGGACAGACAATGGTCCAACACTTCCTGTCCTGCTGATATGCACGCTGCTTGTGTGCATGTGTGCGTCGAGTATGCAAGCGTGTGTGTGTGTCTTTCTGTGAGTACCGATGCAAGTTAGTGTGCATATGACAGTGACATTACTACATTTGTTTTGGTTTTGAGTTCAGAGTTGAGGGTAAGTGCAGAAAAAAACCACAAGAAGAGGCCAAGAAGAGATCATGACCTTATTTTCCATATTGCTGTGTGTTTGTGTGTGTGTGTGTGTGTGTGTGTGTGTGTGTGTGTGTGTGTGTGTGTGTGTGTGTGTGTGTGTGTGCCTATGTGATATAGACTGCCTTTACACCAGGTTACCCACCAGCATTCCCCGGACCTCAGGGAATTAGCCGGACTATGCCTAAGTCCGGCTAATTCAGAAAGTGTATCTACATTATTTAGTGTCTAATTAACATAAATTCAGATTTTCTTTGATAGTCCATCTATACCACTTGACCTGACAATTTGTGTATCCCAGTGTATCGAACAGCGCAACCTACAGCTTGGGATGGATTTGCACTTTCTTACACATTTTTTATACACACAGTGCAAATTAGGCGGGATGTCCTGTGATTGGCTGGTTAAGTTATGTGGGCGGGGCCTACCGAACGTTGAGTCCAAGGTCCGACCTCACCCTCCATACTTTACTAATTAAATGGACCGACGCGCAGCAGAGACCGCATGGACCGAAAAGCATTCAGGAATTGTTTCTTTCGGAAGGTAAGCATTCACATTTGTGGCTTAAGCTTCATTTTGCTTTTATGTTCTCAGTTTAGGGTAAGTTGAGGAAAGTTGGCATGTATTAAAAAACTTGCACAGCAAACCACACATGCTTTGTGCTAGCTGAGCTATGTTTTCAAGACCTCCACCTGCACATAAAGCCTTTAAAGGAGACAGCAGGTGCAGAGTTTTCGCCCCATTTTTATATCTTTGAGGAAAATAGTCAAATATATTATCTGTTTCAACTCCTGGTTTTGTTTGCTTGCTTTGTCTGCGGCTATGCCCTGCTCGTTTAGCCTCGTTAACGTCGTGCCTGTGTGTGGCCTAGCCTAGTGTAGTGAAGCCTTCTCCCGAGTCCGTTTTGCCTCGTTAAGAACTATGCCTGTGCATTAATAAACTCTGTGGTCTTTTTACTCTGTGTTTTTGTGCATGAGTTTATTCTGCAGAGGATTGAAAGGTTATGGTGTGGTGTTTGGTATAGAGATAAACATGCACAAAACAAACAGTAAATTATGTTCTTCAAATCTATGTTTTAAGTAGTTGAAAGCATGTCTTTTGTCGATGTCCATATTTTGCCCCCATAATGAGACATTATAATTCCTTTCAGTTTTACAGCTGTAATATATATAGCGTCCTGAATTGAGAATTATGATTCTGAAAATTATTTTCCCCTCCAGGCTTCTAACACATGCTCCGAAAAACATGCAGAGGAGAAGACGCATCAATCCAAAGGAAGATGCAAAATATTATATTGACACTGGAAGGGACAAAGTGGGACTTGATGTCAAATATATAAACAGCTTTAAAGGTGAGTTGAATCTTCTAGAGTTTAATCATTTTAAAAATGTTTTTGAATCTTCTGTTATTTGTTATTTTTGAATGACCTAGGTCGTGGCATCTTCACTTCTGCTCCATTTGAAAAAGGAGATTTTCTGTTGGAATACAGAGGTGAATTTATAAGCCAGCAAGAATGTGACAGCAGACTGAGTCTTTACCATGATGACCTGAAGGCGTTTATGTTTGAGTTTTGTTTCAATGGAAAACGGTGGTGGTGCGTATTTTATCAATATGTCAGTTTATCTTAACAAAACACTCCTTGTTATTGGTGTGCTGAGCTTACAGAGATTTCTTACATTGTTTAAACTTCCTTAGTTTTTAAAATTGTCTGCTTTAACATAAGTTGTTACTTGTTTTCATAGTGTGGATGCAGCAAAAGAGGATACATCCCTTGGAAGACTTGTAAATGACGAACATATCGCCCCTAACGCCAAAATGAAATACCTAACTGTGCAAGGAAAGCCCCATCTGTGTTTGTTCGCAACACGAGACATATATAAAGGAGAAGAGATAACCTACAATTATGGTGACTCGGACTGGCCATGGAGACACAAGGTGTTCAATTGTTTTCTTTTGAATCAAACTTATTCTTAAATCTTGATGTTTTATATTTATTCTTTACTGTAACTTTAGTAAAAAGATAAAATAAATCAGTGACTAAGTTATACGTTGTAAGATTAGGTCAGTCTCACATTTTTAACAATAAATATATGGTTTTATAGTTTTTAAAAACCATGAAGTCTTTCACATGATGTTCCTCAGAGAGCATGTAGTCTTTAAGATGAATTAATGTCTTATATTATCTCTGCTTTCTTCTCAACTAGAACCTTGATGAAAACATGCTTCAGACAGTGTCTGGGACCACAGACGCACAGACTTCCGTCGCAGATGCTGAAGAGGTAAATGTTCAGAAAATATTTATATTCAGGATAGTCTGTCTTACAGAGTTAACCGGGGAGATTCAAAGCAGTGTTTCTCTCATTCTTAATGTAATGTGAGAAATGGCATGCATGTTTCCGCTAAATTTTCTGATATTAGGATTGAGTTCTGAGTAGTCATGCTATTTAACCTGCTCACATCCCAATTACAAGTACAATCAGGAGTACATTGAATGATGTATTATTCAACCCTTGTTTTTCCTTAATATCAGGTGGAAAGCTAACTGTTCCATGTACTTAAATTTAGTTTCTAATTCAGTTTTGCTTTTAGTTAAAGGAGCAATATGTAAGATATCAACTCAATTAACCATAAAATGAGCTTACTATCTGATCAGACATTAAGGAAACATGCTATGTTGAAGTGCTGTTTTCTCTGACAACAATGCAGCAGTCAGTATGTCCTCCTTCTAACTTTAGATTCTGCTCCTGAATGCTCTGGATTTGTTTGGACCAGAGAAGGTGCGCGGTTTTTAAGACACCCCCACACGGCCGTTTTGGACGCCCCTCGGTTTACCAGATATGAGAGCAGTTATCAGGTCAACAGGTGTTGCAGTGATGGAAGCGGTCAAGAGAAGTGGTTCAGATAGAAGTGATTGTACCCGACCTAAAAAGCCTCTGCATGTTTCTAATAAGCTCCACGAGCAGAAACGTGCTCAAACTAGGATCAATATTGGAGATGATTTTGAAAAATGGGGAGAGGTTAGAATGCAGAAAGGTTTACTTACTTGTAAGGAGGTGGAGGGGAGCACGCAGGGGACAGATACTTGCATATTTATAATTATAAACATTATTTTGTTCAACCAGAGTACACAAGATATAATAAATGCAGCACAGTTGGGAAAATTGTTTGATAGCAATGGAATAATATTTGAGTGAAGTTTTGTTTTATAATCAAAACTTATTTTCATTGAGTAAATTTTTCAATAAAACTCTTGACTAAAAATCCGTCCTGCAACGCATGAAGAAAACTGGAAAATGCTGGATTTTTAACAATATCTTCAGGAACACCTACAAACAGTGACATAACTTAATGGGTTTTTTTTTCTTTTATTGGTAAAGCAGAATCGGCTCAGCTCACCAGGTCAGATGAATCAAGAGGTCCAAAGTGTAAAGGTAAATTGCATGTTGCATTTAAATGGTTTTGTTCCTATGACAAATGACTTATTTAATATGTAAATACAAAATACTTTCTTCTAAAAACTAAAGTTACGTTTTGTTGACAGTGTCAAAAACATCAGCTGGTGTCCACCACCGTATCCTCTTTGGACAAATGTGTCCAATGTGTCAGAGCTGTATCCTCATTTAGGTGGCTTGGCTATCAATGTACAGGTGAGATACTTGGAGAATCTGCACATTTTGTGGTAAAAGGCAAAAAATTATACAATTGAAGTCCATAATATGCCAAAATTAAACAGCCACGAGCAGTCGGCTGTCAGAGTCAAAGATGCACAACCAAACATCACTCTCCTCTGCTGCACTTTCACTTTATAAGTTTAATTAAGCTCAAGCAAGCACCCATTTTAAGTCTGCGGACCTGGAGAAAGGTTTAGGTTTAGATTAGGCAACCTTAATACATAGTAAAGTTTGATTTGAATGGTACAATTCTTTAATTATTAACTTTTTTTTAATAAGTGTGTTCCACTGTCACTGTTAAGGAAAAAAACTTTCTTTCTATGCTCCTATTATTGCGTAAACTGTAAGATTGTATTCTCCTGTATGTTAAATGTTATAATTTGTTATCAAGTTATTTGTATATTTAAATGCTTAACATACATAGTTGATTAATAAATAGGAAATGGTTAATTTTCTTAGGAAAATAAGAATTATGGAGTATTTTTCATAATGATAGGAATTTTTCGACCATGTCAGTCAGTGACAACACAGATTATTTTG
Organism: Labrus mixtus; assembly: GCF_963584025.1. Taxonomy (NCBI): domain Eukaryota; kingdom Metazoa; phylum Chordata; class Actinopteri; order Labriformes; family Labridae; genus Labrus; species Labrus mixtus. The sequence goes on along the minus strand of NC_083614.1, from coordinate 3,019,030 downwards.
TAGATTAATTGTGGAAAACAAGTAACTGGTGAGCTTTAGTTTTGCAACAAGAAACGAAGAATAACCGCATGACCTGTTTTTGCTCAAATGTGGGCATGTGTAATAGTCATATCACAGAATTTGCAATATCCATCATCACAATTACAATGTTTAAATGATATGTGGTGCAACTCTAGTTTTTCCACGTAAAAACTTGTTAAGAAGAAATTTAGCGCTGTAATTTTGCTTTTTCAGTGGCAGACTAATGGCTGACTAAGGCATATTGTTCATAAAAAGAAAATGTAGTGTTTGTTTATTTCAGACAAACTAACTTAAATATACTTTAAATGCATTACAGTTTGCTTTCAAGTCTGGCATAAGTCCTGCCTCAAACAGTTTAAAGATGGTGACCTTGGCGACCCATCAGAGGTAAGGTCATTCTTACTTTCTCACAACAATCCACAGTCAGATACCAATCCACAGATGGATGATTATGAGACCTTGTCTGATGAGGATTTTGTGCCAGACTCTGAGTCACTGGATGAGGATAATGATGATTCCGAGTCCAGCATAACCTTTATGCAGGATAAGAAGAAAAGAAGAAAAGTATTTCCTGATAATGGGGCATCTTCAGGGTCGGACAAAAGCTTCCCAGCCGTGTGCAGTTCATCAAAAGGTTATCAACCTACTGAAGATTATATGGTTGCCGATGTTGATGAAGAATCTGATTTGGCCAAGTCTGTCAAGGGCTCATCACAGGAAAAGCCAGTTGGTGAAGTTGAGTTTAACAATCAGGAAGAACCCCATCTGACTTTGAGCATTAAAAATTACTGTTTTGTTTGTGGTAAGCCACAAAGCAAAATTTCTCGGCACTTGCGAATACACAAGACACATCCAGACATTTTACATGCCTTTTCCTTACCTGAGGACTCAAAAGAGCGAAGGATTTTAATTGAAAAAATGAGGAATAAGGGAAATTTCAATCACAATACTAAAGTTTTACAGAGTGGAGCAGGACCACTTAAAACAAAGAGAAAACCAAAAGCCAAAGCATTGGCAGGTCAGTTCATTCACTGTATGTACTGTCAAGGAATGTACATATGTAGAGAACTCTGGAGACATGTCCGCAGGTGCCCCTGTAAGCCAGAAAGCGATGACCTTTACAAGATGCCTGGTAGAACTAGAGTACTGGGATTGGCTGTTGCCCAAGAAAGTGTCTCCTGTCAACAGATCTCAAGTGGAGTGTTGAAGCTATTAGCTGATATGAAACAGGATGAAGTGTCTTCGGCTGTCCGAAACGACCTTTCTATTATCCAGTTTGCCCAGTCGCTCTTCAACAGACATGGACATGACCCAACAAAGAAAGAATACATGCGACAGAAACTTTGCGAAGTGGGACGCTTGTTATTATGTCTGCGCACAGATTTTGCTATACATAATCTAGAGGAGGCTGTGAAACCAGCTAACTTCCAGAGAGTGGTCAGAGCGGTAAAAAAAAGTTGCAGGTTTCAATGAGGAAAAGTCACTCTTATGTGACTTCAAGCCTTGCACTAAAACTTGGACACACACTTAACAAGATCTGTGACATTATTCACTGTAGAGCACTAATGGCAGAGGATGACGCACTGAGCAGGTCTACTGATGTGTTTAAGAAGTTGTACTCCTCAAAATGGTCTGAGTTAGTCTCTCACACTGCCCTGAACACACTGAGTGACGCAAAATACAACAAGCCGTCGTCATTACCCTTCACTGAAGATGTTCAGACCCTTCATCGGCACCTTCAGAAAACTGCAGAAAGTGCTTCTTCCATCTTGAAGGAGATGCCCACACCACAGAACTATGCTCAGCTTGCAAAAGTAACACTTGCACAAATCATTGTGTTTAATCGAAGACGTTCTGGGGAGGTTTCCAAAATGCGTCTCAGGAGTTTTCATGAAAGAGATGCCACAAAACTTCACGAGGATGTTGCCAAAGGATTGTCAAAGACAGAACAGAGACTGTGCAACTATTTTAGTCGGGTTGAGATTGTGGGGAAAAGAGGCAGAAAGGTCGCCATCCTGCTCACACCAAACATGGTGGAAGCCCTGTCGTCACTTGTCAGTTCCAGAAGTGAATGTTGTGTTTCTTCAACAAATGTCGTCTTGTTTGCAAGACCAAAATCAATGAGCCATTACAGAGGACAGGAATGTCTACGTGTCCATGCAAACCAGTGTGGAGCGAAGCACCCTGAGCACCTGAGGTCTACGCAACTCAGAAAGCATGTTGCAACACTATCTCAGGTCCTCAATTTAAAAAACAACGAACTTGATCAAGTTGCAGATTTCCTTGGTCATGACATCAGGGTTCACCGTGATTTCTACAGATTACCAGTCCCCACAACACAACTAGCCAAAATTTCCAAACTGCTTTTGACAATGGAGAAAGGCCATCTTTCCAGTATGCAGGGGAAATCGCTGGATGAGATAGAAATTGAAGGTTTGTAAAGCAATTAGCACTACATATTTTGGCAATTTATTTACACATCCAAGGTATATTAATATTAAAAAAAAAAAAATCTGCATTCTGATCAATGTTTGAGGCATTTTGTGTCTTTTCTGCACCAATGTATGATTATGATCTAGTCTTATGTCCTAATTTTTCCTCTTTTTGAATGTGTATTGCACTTAAATATTTATATATATATATATATATATATATATATATATATATATATATATATATAGCTAAACCTAGGGTATTTAGAATATGACATTGTTTATGACTGGATTTTCTTTCGTTTTGTTTATGCACATGTAAGGAAGGCCAACATTATGGTAATTTAGACCTTATCCAAAATGATTTATTTCTGATAGGTGGTCATGCAGTGATTAAGTGAATTTTATTATAATGGATATACTGGAGTCCTGTTTTAATTAATAGATTAGCAAAGCAACTCACTTGCACCTGCATGTGAACTATAGAGGATAGACTGTCTGTGCTTTTGGATGAGATCATGTTGTTTTTTTATCTATATTATGAGGTCCAGACCACGCTCAACTACCATTTTGAAAAGTTATCGCATCTTGACTTGATAATGTTGTAATTTTGTACTAAGGGAGGGCAGAACAGCATAAGGAGTTTTTTTTAACATGATGCGTTGCACAGCAATCAATATATTTTCCCTTGTGCCCACCTTGAGTTATATTATATATATAAATATAATTTATATTATATATTATATATTAAAGTTTAGATTTCTGATAAATTGTTATTGCTACAACAGTTTTTTACTTCTCAGCTCGACCAAATCTGAAGGGCTGGGAAATGATCATAACCAAAATTAATGCAGAAAATAAAACTGAAATGACAAAAAATGGTCAAGGAGAGCAAAGGGTTAAAAAAAAAAAGAAAAGAAAAGATCTATATGGTCTGTTGACCATTTTGTGGTCATAAGTAGTAGTTTCTCTGGTGGCACAAGGGTTAAGGAGAGATTCTACAGCAGAAGTCTATTGCGCTCTCCCTCAAATTTCCCTCTGAGCTTAGAGTTCTACAAGCAACACATATGTGACGGGTATGGAAGGAGAGGAGAATGCTTAGTTTTAGAACAATTGCAAAAATTGTCTGCAAATATACCTTATACATGTTTAACATCTTTAGGCTTATAATAATATTGATTCATAAAGCTGAAATGGTTTATAAATATTGAGCTTCTCATGTGAGTTTTGATCATACCTCTAGATGAAATACAGTTAAGTGATGCTGATGCTGTCAAGGACAGTGGGAGCGAAACTGATGACAGTGGCACAGAAGGGTCAGAGTGTGGAACCAGGCAGCCTGTGGATGTTGCGTCAGAGATTACGTTCGTTGATCAGGTCCATGACTCTGAAGATATGGGTAGGTGACCTCACCAGTTTCAACTGGTTCAAGTTAGTTTTTACAGCAGAAAAATAAACTGTAAAATATTTGTCTTACAGAAACCGTGTCTTTGGTTACATCCACGGTAGATGAGACTGCCATTCTTCCTGAAGGTAAGCAAAGTCTAATTGTAAAGCCCATCTTATGCTATAAGTGAGACACAAAAGCAAATCTTTGTATCATCGTATCTCAGTGTGTTTAATCTTTCTTTTCAAGCATGTAGAAATGCCAAAATCACACAAACAATATGCCCATCCTAAACAGGCTTACAACAAACCATCAAGACCAATAGAGAAACAAAAATTTGACACATAAATTAAGATTACAGTAATTTATCAACTAAATAAACCATTCTTACGTTACTGAAAGGCTTTTGGGAAAATAGTTACCAACTAATAAGCATTCAAAAAAATGTTTTTGTGTAATTGTATTTCATTCATTGACCACACAAAACAATTCTATAAAAACTCAAATCTTGAATGAAAAAGAGCAGTAGGAAGAGTACTGAGTCTTTTATAAAATACTACCGCATTGGTTGTTAAAGGATGACAAAAGTTAGTTTCTGTTGCTGATGCACTGGCTCTTCTTCCCAGTACTCTCTGTGAACTCGACCCACTGCAGGAGTAAAACAGAGCTTTTATATATATGTAGGAGGAGCTGCTTTGACATGAAAAAATCTTACTGTTGGTTATTTCTAAAAAGTTGACTATACCAGTTTAGGACTAAAGGACTAAAATGACACTAAACTACGAAACTTTTCTCTCAATCTCCTCGTCTTAGAAAGCAAACTTACTCTGAAAACTGTGGAGCTTCTGTTATCAATGTCATTATGAGCATTTTATTCCACTTCACTGTTTATTCTTTGTGGATGGAAATGTGATCAAATTCAGTTGTAAGGGGGCCTTCGATCTAAATACTCTTATTTCATAAAAATACAGTGTGTTGCAGCAAGTATGTTGAAGTACTAAATCAAAATAACATAAAATGTGTCTCTGGTTTAATGACCTAATTCCAATAAATATGAAATAGTGTAGCTACTTAAATTTATCAGCAGCAAAGATGTTATTAAATAATTTGTAAAATTCTATATACCATAAAATCCAGAATATAAGTCGCATGGTATATAAGACGCACCCTGTTTTGAGGGGGAAAAAAAGTTTAAACTGTCTTCCTGCGTGAGGATTTATATTGTGTTCAGCGATGTCTACAACGTGCATTTTCTGTACAGCTGTGTCGTTCTTTTAGTTCCGTCTGTTTTCACTTTCAGGAGTTTGCGCTCCTACTAGCTACAGTATGGTAGTTGAGCTCTCAGCCTGCAGGGAAAGTTGTGAGACTCAGACCTGCTAGCTTGTGAGCTGCGCTGCCTGACTCCTCTGGTCACTCTTCAACTTTAATATAGGACTCTTTCAATCAAAAGAGAACTCCACAAGGTCTATTTACAGAACAATATATCACTGTTTCTGTAAATTCATGATTATGATCTCGTGAGGAAGAAAAGATGTGACTCAGTCACTCAGCCAGCCTGGTCAGCCTTTACCAGCACAGCGTGCAGCTTTCAATACACAATGAATGGGGATGTGTTTTTAATCGCGTCAGGTCGCTGTGATAGGGGCTGCTGCCCCGCTGTAATGAAGGCGCGTGTTTCAGTATTTTATACTGGTATATTGGTCGTGTATTTACGGTACTTGACGTTTAATGCATTGATTTGAAAATGTTAAATAGGATGTTTTCTTAAATACAGATTTGTTTTTGAAGTAAGTAAGTAATAAGTACGTAGATATTTGGCCGGATCCAATGGTTAATTCTTTAAACTGCCTTCTGTAATGATGAAATTCAGTAAATACATTGCATGATTAGAGTTTGTGTTTGTTCACCACCTTATTTGCCTCTATGAAGGTTTATTCTCTGGTGGGCCCACTGCCCAACAGACCTGTAGTATTGCTTAATATGTAAATTATGTAACCTGAAACAAAGTTTTGATCTTTCTTACTTGTCCATTCCTTTATTCATGTTGGTAAGATTTATTTTGTCATGTTTTTTAAGGAGACGATGGTGTCGAAGAGAGTGGGTCAAGAGTGACGAGGAAAGCCTGGTCCAAGGCCGAAGTGGCTGCAGTAATGCGGCATTTCAAAAAACATGTATGCAATGGGAGATTGGCCACCAAAAGGGAATGCAGTCACTGTAAGGTGGTAGAAGAGCCTGTGTTAGCAGAAAGAATGGTGCAAAATATAAGGGACTTTGTTAGAAACAGAGGAAAAGCAGTGAAGAGACGGTCACAGAAAGGCAAGCTGTAAACAAAATAGATCTGTTGGGGTTGTATCAAGTCAACTTTGTTTATATTCTTTAATAATTATACTTAATTATTAATAATATAAATAAAATATCATTAAACTATGTTTAATCTCGTTTTGGGGCACCAACCTGTACTCAGGGAAATATAACCAAAATATCACTCAAATCAGTCTCGAATCAGTTATTTAATTACTAATATTATTAATAATTACTAACTATATTTAATAAATTGAAGGCGTGAATCCGTACACAAAGCCTTCGCACCCAGCTTATATCACAATGTAAATACACCAGTAATCACAAACAACTGCTCTCTTAAATTATAACAGAATTTATTTAAACAAAGCAACATCAATCCAAAATCAATGAACTTAATCAAACAAATAACTATCATAAACTAATCTAAGCAAACAAACATTATCACGCAAACCTTGTGAATGAGGTGTAAATGTGTGTGTGTGTGTGTGTGTGTGTGTGTGTGTGTGTGTAGAGGAGAGAGAGAGAGAGAGAGAGAGAAAACAAGATGGTGGAGAGAGACAATGCACCATGTGGCTTCGTCACATGGTGACAAAATGGTGGACAACAAAAGAAGCCGTGTGGCTGCCTTTTGAAATAGTTTGAGCTCTCTGAGCTGAGTTCAGTAACTGTTACTTAAACACCAGAAAGCCAGTGACTGAAGGTAAACTAGCATAGCATTACATACATAGGTGAACACAGCAGTTCATCACAATAAAACAAATGCAGCAGCTTACAACAGATAATAAACAGAATGTGACGTGTCGTCAACAATGATGCATAATTATCAGTGGTTATAAAAGAAACATAACTATTTCTGAAACTATTTCTGCCCAGACCAAAGCTCTTACTTGGGGTAACTCCTGGTGATCGTTGCAAAGTTGGTTAGATCGTCACTCTGTTGAATGTTGAATCATCAGATTCAGGCAGGGTTCCTTCGTGGCAGATGTAGGAGGATGGTAGCGGGATTCAGATCTTCGACCAGAGCGCTGCTCTATAGGGTCTTCTGGTTGCAGGAGCTGAGTTCTTTATGTGTCCTTGTGGATTCAGGGATCAGTGGGCTTCCTTCAGCGCTCCTGTCCAGTTGCGTTCAATGACGTCTTACGAAAACTCAAAGGAAAGAAACTTTTCTTTTTGCTCGAACCTGATAGCATCTGATTGCACCCAAAACTCCTAAAAATATGCCGTGGAAGTAGTCAGCTGAATCCTCTGATGCTTGAATTCAGCATGTGAAGAGCTACCGATACTGAGCAACCTCAGCTCTGGAGTTTAACCTATGTAAGTCAAGAGGAGGAAAGGCTTTGTCTTGAATGCTGGAGTCCATCTTGTTGGAGAGGGTATCCTCTGGTGTCGGCAGACCACACTTGAAGAGAAGGAAGCAATGCCTGGTGATTGCTTTTAAAGACTGGAGCTGCCTGTGGGTTTACCTCAGGCCTCCTCCAATGAGGATAGAGAATTCAGAAGCCCCCAACCCCCCCACTTTTCACACCTATTTGTTAGTTTCTGTTGGGGGGTTGCTGGGCTAAGACCCCTTTGTTTAGTTGCCTTCAATATAACTTTAGTCAGGCTCGAGACTGTGATATAGGCCTGAGTCCTTTGTCCCAACCACATGGCTGAGGCCCAACAGATCCCATCAGTGGTTGTGAGCTATGTGCTAGTGCAGTTGTCATGATTTGTTTTGTTCTGAGTTGTTCTATTATTTGTTGTGTTTTTTTGTTGTTGTGTTCTGTGTTCATTGTTTTTAAATGGTTTGTGATTTTTTTTTTTGTTACTTCAGGGCCACATTTAGTTATGCATTTGCAATTTGTTATTATAGAATCATATCTCCCTGGAAAAGTTAGTAAAACAATGTTGTCTTTGTGACGGGCTGTTTGTCTGTTAAAGTCACCATGTCACTGTGCAGTGCATGGAGCGGCAAAAACAGACACTTTTTTATAACTTTAGCTATTGTGAACATACTTTAGTAGGTACATAGATTAAATATACAAACCCCAAAAAGGGCATAATATGACCTCTTTAATACATTTGTTTTGCCTTCACATGATTGGATGATTCATGGCCTCACGTTTCAGGTTCAGTATTGAGTGGTCAAGGCCGGTGGCAGGGTTACTGCAGGACAGTGAGATATGCTGCTGCACATGTGCTGTCCTCCTCACTACTCTGTTTACCTTCCTATCAAAACACTGACTCTGAACTTGCACACGCAGACGCACAACCCGGCACGTTGACATTGTTATCCCTGTGAGCGCTTCCCCAAAACGTACACAAAACACACACACACACACACACAGCGCCACTCGACTATCAACAGGAAACATCTTTTGGAGAAAAGGAAGTGCTTCTCTCTAATTGGCTGGGTGTGAGACAGTGAGAACGGGGCCTCGGCCAATCAGGGACTTCTTATTTTAGGGGTGGGTATAAAAGGAGCGAGGCTGCTCAGCTGATGGTCAGATTGAGCGTGACATTCACTGTGTATGAGTGTGTGTGTGTATGTGTGTGTGTGTGTGTGTGTGTGTGTGTGTGTGTGTATGTGTGTATGTGTGTATGTGTGTGTGTGTGTGTGTGTGTGTGTGTGTGTGTATGTGTGTGTGTGTGTGTGTGTGTGTGTATGTGTATGTGTGTGTGTGTGTATGTGTGTGTGTGTGTGTGTGTGTATGTGTGTGTGTGTGTATGTGTGTATGTTTGTGTGTGTGTTTGCACTGACTCACAGTTTCCCTTCCCATGTCCTCTGAATACTGATTCATTCCTGTAAAAGTCACGTACTGTCAAAGGAGTTTAAACTTGTTGTGACAAATGTCTCTTTGCTGCTGACGCTGAACCAACACGCTGCGCTCACTAAGTCATATATCCAATGTTTCAATTCACTTAAAAGATGCTTTCATCCAAAGTGATGTACATCAGAGAACCACTGAAGCAGCAGGAGCAATGCAGGGTTAAGTGTTTTGCTCAAGGACACATTGGACATGTTGCTCAGCTGGGGATTGAACCCTTGACCTTCTGGTTGAGAGGCTACAACTCTACCAACTGAGCTACAGCCACCCCATCTACAGCTCATGTTGTCCAATGAGAGGCTCAGGTCTTACTGTGTATGAGTCCACACAGCACATGATCAAACACTAAAGACTTCATCATGTAGACTTATTTATGAAACAGTTTTAAACATGTTTCTTTTATCACTAAAAAAGGCCAGCCCACTTGAGACGACAGCCTCAATACATGGGGCGCGCGCACTAACCATTGCGCCATTGATGCCTCTTTAAGAGCTACAAAAACCAAACCAGACCGTTTGCTTTAAAATGACTTCCATGAACGTGGGGTCAAACAAACTGATACACTTTTACATTTACATTCTCCACAGCAAAGATTCTCGATGAGTGATTCTATAACTGTTCAAAGAAAGCAGGAGGAGATCGTTTAAGAATTTAGAAAAGTTGATCCAAGTACAGGACAAAATCAGCAAAGAGATAAAAGTCAAAATCAAAACAAATGGAAAGTTCCTCACAGTAGCTAAATATCAGTGTGTGAATGTATAGGCCTGGAACAGGTCTGCTCTCTGTCCCCAGAGTCAGAACCAAACATGGAGAAGCAGCGTTCAGTTTCTATGCTCCTTATATCTGGAACAAACTCCCAGAAAACTGCAGGTCTGCTGAAACTCTCAGCTCTTTTAAATCCAGGTTGAAGACTCACCTGTTTACAGCTGCCTTTAATTAAACAGCTTTAATAAGATTTGAAATTTGAACTCTGCACTGTATTTATTTATTTTTTTTAACTCTTTTACTTTCTTTACTTTTATTTTTTTTTTTTTTTAATTTCAATTAATTTCATTTGAATTATTTTTATTTGAACATATGTTCAGATTTTATAATTTCAGTGATTTTTAAATGTTCTATTTTAATGTTTCTTTTCTTTCCTCTGTCATGATGCTTTTGATGTCTTGTGTGAAGCACTTTGAATTGCCTTGTTGTTGAAATATGTGACATAAATAAACTTGCCTTGCCTTAGGTGTGACCTGTGGTGTAAAAGAGCTTTGAGTAATCAGAAGACTAGAAAATACATTTACAAGCTGAAGTCCATTTATCATTGACCCAGTCCAAAGTGTGCACATACTTTCTTTATGGACCAGGCTGAGGTGATTTTCAGACTTTATTGCTGTTTCATGGATTCATTCAGGAAACTTTTTAAGGCCATTTGTCATTCTGCTGTTGTGTTCATAAAATACATGTTTTGAAAGTCTTAAATAAATCTGTTTTATTATGAAGTGGATGAAAGTATAACGTCTGTATCTTCCTCTGGTCCAACATGAACACAGTGTTTTCTCTCTTTTGTTTCTCAGGAGATTTGTGACTTTTATGAAGCCTGACAACAACAGTTGTGTATTTCAAGTTTTATAAAAAAGTTCAAGATTTAAAGTCAAGTTTGCTTCACCTATTTCATAAAATGAGTTTATTGAACTTCCCTGGACATTTGAATCCCATCTGTGGTGTTGTCACTGAGAAACTATGCAGCACACATGTAGCTGTGAATGTCGTCTATGAGTGTTCAGCAGATATTCAAAGAACTGCTCTTTATCAGCCTGCATGACACGTCTCAGAACGAGCCGATGAGTGTGTGTTCATGAGGTACATCTGACCTGCACACACACACACACACACACACACACACACACACACACACACACACACACACACACACACACACACTGACCTCGTCTTTACATCCCTCGTCATCTTCAGATTTCATGTTTAATCAAAGCAGCAGATGTTAAATCATCAGAGTGTCACCGTCTTATCCATCACCATGTGTGTTTGATTCCTCAGCTTACTGAAATCATCTGATCAACGAGCAGCTCTGTTGACACGAGGAGCCGGAGGTGAAGAGGACAGAAGTCTTTAGAGTAATGTCATACGAGCCTGCGTGACGATGGGAGATTAATGTTCCTAAAACTACGGTGGCTGGGAAGTGCAAAACAAAATCACAAAGTGTGAAACACTTTTACAAAATGACAGACAAACTTACATTTTGAAACATATTTTTACATTTTATAAAACAAAATTATAAAACCAAAACACTTTCACCAGTCCCCAAACAAATGGAAAGGGAATGTACCAAATACAGGAAGTGACCCGGAAGTGACTGAGTGAGGGGTCATTTTGTTCGTTTTGGAGGAAAGACTTGGGGAACAGTGATACAGATTTATAAGGAGTTTGTGGTGAGGGAAAGATGTTTTGCTTTTCATGTGGACGCTCTCTGAAACCTTTGAAGGACACCGATGAGACTGAAGGACCAGATATGCACTTCTGGATCACTTCCCTTTCAGTCGAGATTCTGTCGTTTGTACATTTTGTTTGGGGACTCGTAAAAGTGTAAAAGAATGTCTTCCCAACTCTGACACTTGGACCACCCGAGGAGCACCTGAATGATGCAAAATAACAACAAACTCTAAAAAAAATCCAAGGAATTCTAACAAGTGTGTGTGACAAATGAGAGACAGGGCTACTACAGTTAAAACCTTTAACTTCCACATTCAGAGTCTAAGAACTTCACAAACTTAATCAATGATAATTTTGGGGTTTAAAAAGTAAAGATAAGTATTTAAGAACATCTGATTATGAAATATTAAAGAGATCTGGAAGCGTTTGTGACTCTCCAACAGGACGCCAGATTGTGCTGCGATGGAAATCCCCCGCTCCTCCTTCTCACTCTGCATGTCTCAGAGATGTTCAGTTTGTTTTTAAGATTCACATTCAAATTAAAACATTTTTATTTGTCCCCGGGGGGCAATTTAAAGGCACACAGAACGTTACATAACAACAGTTCAAGAAGAAGAGAATAAGATGAGTAACAACGGAAAGATTTCACAAAACACTTTTTTTAAATATGTGAAGGGAGTGCATTTAGAGGACAAGTCATGATGTGCAGAATCACCAGAAGGTTGTTTTTTTTACTGATATGATATTGTGGTGGTATGTGCACCTCCCTTTTTTATGAGTATGTATCTCCATGTATATACATGTGTATACACTTGTATGCACGTACACATACACTCGATACACGTGATGTGTTTATTTATTTTAATAAGTGGTTGAACAGCCGAGCTTAGGTTACTTCATGTTGTGTTCTAGTTGTCTCTTCTTTCTTTTCTTTTTTAAACTTAAAACTACATTTATATTTTTGAAAAACCCGTCAAACTTTTCTCAGTATGCTACAAAATATCTTTTAATGTGATGTTCATATCACACAGTGTGTTGTTTGTGTGTCAAATCATCACTGCTGTTATTCTGTACAAACACAGATCCAATCTGCTCATCATGTTCAGTACTTTAAACCTGAAGGAGCTGTGTTTTCATCATAAATCCTTCATGTGTATGTGAACATTCATGTGTAGTTACGTGTGTGTGTGTGTGTGTGTGTGTGTGTGTGTGTGTGTGTGTGTGTGTGTGTGTGTGTGTGTGTGTGTGTGTGTGTGTGTGTGTGTGTGTGTGTGTGTGTGTGTGTGTGTGTGTGGTCTTTAATGTTGGCCGGCCTGATGAAATCCTAAAAACACAATGAGAGCTGACAGGATGGGATGTGATCCAGCTCCAGCTGGCTCACTTTCAGTGAAAAGCTGCCTGCGTCACAGTGGAGCGCTGCATCTCTCATCAGATGATCAGAACTCAGTGCAGACTCTGTTACAGGGTCCAGCCGCTCTGCAGCCAGCTCAATGTGTCAGAGTGTGTGTGTACATTACATGTGTGAGAGTGTGTGAGCTCATTTTATTACAACGCTGCAGTGCCAGCCTGCTTCAGTTAGAGAAAGCACCTCTGGGTGCTGCCAGAAGTAATCAGGGCCCGTTTAACAGAGTTAAAGGGAGCGTAGATTCAAGATGAATGAGAGCTTCAGACAAACAAACAAACAAACAAACAAACATGACAACCGCTGCAGAGGGAGAAGCTATAAGACAAGAAACCAAAGAATCATGTCTGAAGAAGTTTGACTTTGCAAAGAGAAGTTTGTCCAAGACAGATGTCTTTTTACCTACCAAACACAAGGAATGACACCTGGGTGAAGAGAGCAGGATATAAATACTATATGTTTATAAGTAGTTCAGAGGAATACACGGGACGGCAAAAAAAGGGTACAAAGCTACGGTGGCCATGAAGGGCAATCCACCTGCAACGGGCGAAACGTCTTACATTAGGAAAAACAAATTCAGAAGCAATATTCATTTCAAATCATGCAAATGAAGGAAGTGTGCCGCTGAAAGCCAAAATTGGAAATATACAAACAATGCTAAATCAAAAAGTTGTATCTTAACAAACTAAGTGCATATACAAAGACTTCAGATCCAGTATGACACAGAAGTGTTACAAATATCAGACACTAAGGGGTTTAAAGACTCAGACACTGGGGACGAGCTGCAGGGCTAACTGACCCACCTGGACCCCACACAGAGGAGTTCCTAACATGGTCCTTTCAGGGGACTCCTGAGACCCTCTGACTCCTGAGACCTTCTGACTCCTGAGACCCTCTGTCTCCTGAGACCCTCTGACTCCTGAGACCTTCTGACTCCTGAGACCCTCTGTCTCCTGAGACCCTCTGACTCCTGAGACCTTCTGACTCCTGAGACCCTCTGTCTCCTGAGACCCTCTGACTCCTGGGACCTTCTGACTCCTGAGACCCTCTGACTACAGAGACCCTCTGAGACCTTCTGACTCCTGAGACCCTCTGACTACAGAGACCCTCTGTCTCCTGAGACCCTCTGACTCCAGAGACCAGCTGAATCCAGATTGACTTCAGAGACGACTACAGCGTTGTGGTTTTCTTCCCAGGTTTGACTCCAGGCATCCTGAGGCTGCTCTCACTGACCCCCTGCTCAGGTCTCTGGAGATGGACACTGACATATGAGGAAGTGAATTTTATTATCAGACCACCTAACGTTAAACATCACAAGAGCGTCTCTTATGACCAAACACCACGTCTACTGTCCAAAAACAAGAACTACAAGATCACAGGAGAACTACAAGATCACAGGAGAACTACAGGATCACAAGAGAACTACAAGATCACAAGAGAACTACAAGATCACAGGAGAACTACAAGATCACAGGAGAACTACAGGATCACAAGAGAACTACAAGATCACAAGAGAACTACAAGATCACAGGAGAACTACAAGACCACAGAAGAACTACAAGATCGCAGGAGAACTACAAGACCACAGAAGAACTACAAGATCACATGAGAACTACAAGATCACAGGAGAACTACAAGATCGCAGGAGAACTACAAGATCACAGGAGAACTACAAGATCACAAGAGAACTACAAGATCACAGGAGAACTACAAGATCACAGGAGAACTACAAGATCACAGGAGAACTACAAGATCACAGGAGAACTACAAGATCACAAGAGAACTACAAGATCACAGGAGAACTACAAGATCACAGGAGAACTACAAGAACACAAGAGAACTACAAGATCACAGGAGAACTACAAGATCACAGGAGAACTACAAGATCACAGGAGAACTACAAGATCACAGGAGAACTACAAGATCACAGGAGAACTACAAGAACACGCGGGAATAAAGAGAAAAAGGTGCAAACAACATGTTGTTTTGTCTTTCTGAGGATGATTTCTTGTTCTTGTCTTTGTCTGACTTCCTGTCCGGGTCGTTCTATTCTGTCCAGTTTGACGCGTGCCTGCAGTGTACTCCTTGGTGACATGCTCCATAGACGGAGCTCTGCGCTCGCTGTGGAAACACAATGATTTACTAGAGTGGCATCGAACTATGGTGTAGTGCGCAGCGCTGATGGACCGCGTCGCGCACGTAGTAAGCAGAGATTGGGGTTTACTCTGTGTCATCAAACAATGTCACTTTCCTAAAATAATCCCTGACAACTTGAATCACTGTCCTGTGCCGAAGTACACATAGTACTAGTGCTTGATTCAGCACGATTCAGTCATTTGATCTGGACTGTTGTATTTATTTTGAATCATTTCTGAATTTGCTGCACGTTTCCCTGATGTCAGCCACCGTACAAAGCAGATGCACTCTACACAGTGTCATGAAAAAAACAAATACTTGCTCTGTTGACACAATGGGTCATTACAGAGACTCTGTATGTTCCTTTCAGAGTCTAACAGTGGGCCTGCATGTGCTTAGGCTGCTACATAAACAACTAGTCCAACAATGAGAGACAACCATCAGAATGTGAGTGCATGTTCACGTGCATGAGCATATGCATGTGTTGTTGTTTGAATCCAAAGAATGTAATTAGGCCTTCCTGAACAGAAAGACAAGAAGCAAGATAAGGAAGTGACATAGATAATAGGATACAAAAAAAGGAGGGAGGAGGGGAGAGTAGGAGAAGAGTTCCTAACAGGGAGAGAGGAAGAGGAGAGTAGGAGAGGAGTTCCTAACAGGGATAGAGGAAGAGGAGAGTAGGAGAGGAGTTCCTAACAGGGATAGAGGAAGAGGAGAGTAGGAGAGGAGTTCCTAACAGGGATAGAGGAAGAGGAGAGTAGGAGAGGAGTTCCTAACAGGGATAGAGGAAGAGGAGAGTAGGAGAGGAGTTCCTAACAGGGATAGAGGAAGAGGAGAGTAGGAGAAGAGTTCCTAACAGGGACTCTGATTTAAGGGATGTGTTCAAACTTAGCTTTGTCCTTTTGGTGTGGGTTTTGTTCTCACAGATGACTGATGGCCTTTGCTTCTTTCCATATTGGTCACAAGACTAAAAAAACACAGGGGTTAGGGAAATGGAAATGTTCTTTCACAGGCCCCTCTCCTCTTTACATTCTTGTCTTTTAAATGTTTTTAAATCAGGAAATGGTTCCAATTAGAGCTCTCTGGACCTAATTTAATGTTTCTTCCTTTATTTTTATGAGTAGGAAAAACACTCATAGTTTGATGGTCACAAGGGTACAAACGCTTTGGATTTCACTCACTTAAAGGGATACTTCACCCGTTGAAACATGAATCTGTATTGACATTGGGTCATAGATGTAGTAGAAATGTGAAATACATTTTGAAGTTTGTCTTCTTGGCTGAGAAAAGGCAGAAAGTGTCTTTTTGGCTCATGTGGATGAAAGACACCAACTCCCAGAATGCACAGCACCGCAGGGCAGTCCCACTAAGGTCCTCTATTTACAGACATATTTACTTCAACACATAAGACCATTTCCTCAACAGATTCAGAGATTTCTTCCAGTAGGAATTGGCATCTTGGAATTTCCTGGCAGAAAACAGACTCTATGTCTGTGTCCATAGACAAACAGTGAGAGCACCGACACTACCAGTCTGCCCCAGCTCGAGCCGGCCCCGGCTCCTCGTCCTCACCGCCGCCTCGGCTGCAGCAGCCACCTCCTGTTCCACCTTCAAACCTTCAAGACTTTCAAAATTCCCTTCATCCATATCAGTTTGAAGTTGAAACATATTTTTTCGCCATTGTCGGTTCTCATCAGCTTTCTCCATAGAGCCTGTTAGCATAGCTTCCAAACAATATGGCCGATGTTAAGTTTTGTTTCTGGGAGTGAGGTCCCACCCACTGAGCTGTGATTGGTCTGTAGCTTCAGTGGTCAAAAATATGAGGAACTAGCGTTGTAGTTTCACCCCCGCTAACCACGCTAGAGCCAGAACTTTCAGTTGACAAGAGTCTCCTTCAGTGAAGGTTGTATGTTTGGGATTGTGTGGAATTATTATGTGTTTTAAGAACATGGCGCACTAAGGCCCAGTGTCCACCTTGCCTTTTTTCCAAGCAGATGAACGCTGGCTGTAGGATCGGGAGGGTTTGGACGAAGAGTTTGCGCTGAGAAGAAAAGCTCTGCAGGTCCATCCTGTCTCTATGACAACGGCCGTTACTTTTTACTGCATGTTTTATATTTGAGATCATTTAGAGACATGCTGCTCACACACATAGACTCCAAATACACACACATGCACAAACAGGACCTGTGGACATGTACTAGAGGTAAATGGTAAATAGATTTGAGCTTGTATATTTATTTTCTAGTCTTCTGACTACTGAAAGCTCTTTTACACCACAGGTCACACCTTCACATTCACACACTGATGGTAGAGGCTGCTGAGTAAAGAGTCCATCAGTATTAACTCATCCATTCATACACATTCATACACTGATGGTAGAGGCTGCTGAGTAAAGAGTCCATCAGTATTAACTCATCCATTCATACACATTCACACACTGATGGTAGAGGCTGCTGAGTAAAGAGACCATCAGTATTAACTCATCCATTCACACACATTCACACACTGATGGTAGAGGCTGCTGAGTAAAGAGTCCATCAGTATTAACTCATCCATTCACACACATTCACACACTGATGGTAGAGGCTGCTGAGTAAAGAGTCCATCAGTATTAAGTCATCCATTCATACACATTCACACACTGATGGTAGAGGCTGCTGAGTACGGTACTCTGGGAGTGCTCTTGCACCTCTCCAGCTGCCAGACCAACTTCCACACTTTGGTCCCCATCGGGACTTCAACCAACAACCGTCCCGTTCCCAACCCAGGTCCCTACAGACTGAGCTACTGACGCACCACAATATGGGGTCTAGAATAGAAGCTTTTTCATGAGCGGTTAATATCCTCCTTCCTCAGTCATACTCAGAGTTTGAGTGGGTGAACCTGAATTATCCTAAATCCAGTTCTCAGCCCATTTCATGTCCTTAAAGACTGATGCAAAGAAGTGAATGATGAGAGGAAGAAAGCATGAAAATAAAACAACTCGCCAGTCTGAGCATGAAGGAGATGCTAAAGATAACGTGGCGATCAAAGGTCCTTGTAAATTTAGATGCAGTCCATTGGACATTCCTAATATGGAATTACTTCCTGCTTCTTCACATCTTTGGCCTGAATGTGGTGAGTCTGTATAAAGCTCAGTTCCTCTGTTATATGGGCTCACAGGGAGATGTTCTTATTATAAGAGACCAGTGCGGAGGGGAGATGTGGAATGTGTGTTCTGGTTGCCTAGGCCGAGTGGAAAGCAGTGCAGACTAACAGGTGTCTGTGTGACACTTTATAGAGCTCCACCTGGCCTGCAGGAATTTTAACTGGTTGACTGACTAATCCTTACCGACCTCCCCGTCCTCCTCTGTGCTCCTGAAAACACACACTTCATCCACACAGCAGTGTGTCCATGGAGAAACATTTAAGACATCAGAATACCATATTTACTAAGTGAGGTCATTTTTGCAGGTCTCTGGAAGGTGCTGATTCGGGAATTGGTTTGAGTTTAAAGACAGAGAAAACTCCTGAAAAACCTCCTGATATTCAGAGTCTGAGTGTCATGTGTGAACACAACCAGCTGAATGTTTCTCTCTCGTATTTATTCTGCAGAAAGTCAGAGTGATCTGATGTGAGAATGCAGCAGGATATAATCAGGAGAATTCACCTGGAGCCAGTGGGGGGGGGGGGGGGGGGTGACCTTTATTCACCTGTGATCGCTGCACGACCATAGACTGTCTGCACGCCACCTCTACCATCTCCGTGCTCTAATGAACCTGCTGCTGCATGTTTCCTGTTCTCCAGTATGTTCTTCTCCACTCTTCAGTTCACATTGACAGACTGTGTTAGTTTTTCCTCAGGAGCAGTGTAGGGCACGTTACTGAAAATGATGAACTAGTTACTGCTTATTAAAGTAACTAGTTACCGGGGAAAGTAACTTGAGTGTTACTTTTTTAGCAGTAGCAACACTGCTCGAGAGTAACTAGTATGTTACACCAAATGTCCAAACTCGTATACACACCCATACACACATATGCACACAAAATAAAACCTACAGACACAGCACATTAATAAAACTAAAACAAATAAACAGATAAAAAATACAATTAAAATAATTCAAGTAAACAATTTCACGAAAAGTGTAGGTTTATGTTTTTATAATACCGGTTATAGAACTATAAGGTTTTTTGTTGGTATCAACAGCAGGACTCCTTCTTAAGCATCATTTGAAAGTCCGGATGTTTGATTTGAACAGTTTTTGACCTTTGACAAATATCTTACTTGTCTATCTCACTGTGATAGATTCTGTTATTATGATTTTTAAATATACGGATATTTCTCAGCGTTGCCTCTGTGTTTGAATGATCATCTGTGTAAACATAACGAATCTGTACTTAGTTTTAGTGAATATGAAGGTTCAAACCTTCTATTAATGACTCCTCCCATAGTGTGTTTAAATGTGTTTATACAGTGCATGTTTCCTTCTCTGCCAGCTCCTGTAGTGACCATAGGAGTGTGCAGAGGGAATGACACACAGGGGGAAAGCTTTGAAGCCCATCTCCTTATGTTTGACCGTGTGCTGCAGTCTGCTGTTTTTTATGTTCCAGGAGGCTTTATATGGCACCTGTAGAAGAAGGAGGAGGTTGAGAAGGGGAGCTTTTGACCCCATGTGGAAAATAGTATGCAGTAACTGAGTATTAAAAATAGATTAGTGTGAGATGTGTTTCTCTGTGTGTGGATTTGTTGAAGCACGCTTCCTTCTTCCTGACCAGCCGATAGATCATGTTGACTCAGTGCCGCACAAAGCTGCACCCAGCTGTATGAGAGTTTGAGCGCTCTATTTTTTTTTTAAAGATTTTTTTTTTGGCTTTTTGTGCGAGATAGATAGAGATAGATTTGAGAGATAGGACAGTGGATAGAGTCAGAAATCAGAGAGAGGGAGAGAGTGGGGAATGACATGCAGGGAAGGGAGCCACAGGTCGGATTTGAACCCGGGCCGAGTCTGGCTCAGACTGCAGGATAACTGGGACAATTTAAGGTCCGACTCCCCCTTCCTGACAGGCGAGGAGGTATAAAGATTCAATCTTAACGTCTCCCATCTGCTCGGAGATCGTCTGTTACGCCCCGATGCATCTGAAACATGTTTGATATTTAGGATCTTGAAGGTCATGAAAGGGTCTGGAGGAAGTCTGGTGTGACTACAACAGGAGAGAAGGGAGGACAGTAATGTTGACCAGCGGTGAGCTGGACGCCTGTAATGCATGATGACAGTTACAATCTGACCTCCATCTCTAACTGAAGATACACAAACCCATGTTGTCTGCGTCTCCCCACAGAACATTATATTCACAGATTGAACTGCCTGCTCCATGTAGACATGAGGTCACATGAGGTAGTTCTGTAGTGAAGACCACACTAACCCAGACTAAGACGTACTCCGATACAGACACAAGACCAAGACATTTAGGGATCCAGACCGAGTCAAGACAGGACCATACATAGCATTAAGAAATCATCAACGTGTGTGTAGCAGGATTGTTAAGTTATTATTTCTTTAAGAAAGAGGCGTTTTCCTTCTCATCTCAGTAATGACGTGGTAGAACAGCTGATCAGGGGTGGTCATGACCGGTCTTGATTTAAAATACTGAGTCCGCCCAGTCTGAGACGGAGTCAAAATGCTTTTGATTCTGAGACGGCACCTTCAAAAAATGGTCTGTAGACCGGTCTTGGATTTCAATTACTAAAAGACTAACATGAGGTCGTCGTCGTGCACAATTATCTTAATAACATTGTGTGATTAATATAACATCTGTGATGTTATATTATGTTCATATCTTGCAGTTTGTGCAGGCTCGACATTATGGAGAAGATAAGATTCTCCTGGTGTGTGTGTGTGAGATGATACCTGATTTCAAAAGGATTTTAAAAGTCCTGCAGTGTGAGCCGGACTTTACACCTGACTGCTCTCAGCTTCTGTTCAGCGAACATTTAGACCATCTCTTGTTTTAACCTCTGAGTGTGGAGGGGTGGGAAAAACATAATTTATGGTTAAACTTGTGGTGGCAGGTATGCTCCTGATGCCACTGATGTGTTTGAATGTGATTTTACATTTACGAGCCTCTGTTGTTTTCCTCTCCTCTTGGATGATCAAATCATTAATTTCACTTTGATGGATGCTCAGAGATCGTACATTCATGACAAGTGTGAAAAAAAGGGAAAACAATGGGGCGCTGGAGGCGCAGTGGTTAGTGCGTGCGCCCCATGTACGGAGGCTATGGTCCTCAAAGCGGGCAGCCCAGGTTCAAATCCGACCTGTGGCTCCTTTCCTGCATGTCATTCCCCACTCTCTCTCTCTCTCTGATTTCCGACTCTATCCACTGTCCTATCTCTACAATAAAGGCACAAAAAGCCCAAAAATAAATCGGAGGTCAGAGGTCATGGATTGAGTTGATCTATTTAGTCACGCTCTCAGCCACCACAGAGATTTTATGAAGAGCAGCATGAGCATTTTGGGTTACAGTTACATTCCTGCAGCTTCCGGTCAGTGGAAACAAATACAACAAAGAACCCGTCATGTGCTGCACAGTCGTCATCAGCACAAACACACACCAGTGTTGGGATTGGATGATAGATTTTTCCATGACCACTTACACTCTCAGATTCAAGCCTCTATACATGAATAAGTTTATTCAAACAGTGTGTGTTCAACTTTTTTTTATTTGTATAGCGTCAACTCATAACAAGTGTTATCTCGAGACACTTTACAAGAAGCAGGTAAAAAGACCTTACTCATTGTTATGTTACAAAAAGCAGGTAAAAGACCTTACTCATTGCTATGTTACAAAGATCCGGCCTATCCATCATGAGCACTTTAGCAAAGCAGCAAAAGTTACAGTGGTAAGAAAAAACTGTCTTATTAAAAGACAGAAATCTTCGGCCGGATCCCCGGCTCATGACGAAACAGTCTTCACAGGCCTAGACTGCGCCGGGCTTGGAAAGGGATAGGGGGAGAGATGGGATAAGATGCAGGAAGAGGGATAGAGAGCAAGGGGGTGGGGGGAGGTAGACCGTCCATCAGCAATCCGGTGGGGAGGGGAGGGTGTGTGGGGGGTTGTTCTGGCAGGCCGCCAACCCACGATCTTGAGGAGCCTAGGAGAGCTCAAGAGCTCCCAGGAAAGTAGGTGGTTAGTGACTGAGATTTATAGATAGATACATGCAGTAATATGATGTACTGTATATGCAGAGAGAGAGAGAGAGAGAGAGAGAGAGAGGAGCTCAGGGTGCCAGTTCCCCCGGTAGTCTAAGCCTATAGCAGCATAACTAAGAGCTGGTCTACACCAGCACCAGCCCTAACTATAAGATTTATCAAAAAGGAAAGTTTTAAGTCTAATCTTAAAAATACAGACTGTGTCTGCCTCCCGGACCCCGGCTGGAAGGCGGTTCCAGAGGAGAGGAGCCCGATAACTGAAGGCTTTACCCCCCATAGTACACTTGGAGACTGTAGGTACCACCAGCAGGCCTGCACTCCGGGACCGCAACGCTCTCAAGGGACAGTACGGCACTAGTAGCTCCTTAAGATAAGTTGCTAAGTGAAGCCATTAATGACACAAGTCCAACAATTAAATCAATCCAGCCGTAACTGTTACCATTAATCACAATTTAAATACCTCATCATCGCTTTATAAAGTGAATGTTTCTAAATCCCTGGAGCTTCAACAGCATTTTAAAAATGATGCATAGTGTTACACAACATGAAAGTTTCCAGTGGAAATATAATTTAATTTAAGACGAGTGTATAAAGGCCAACAATGCTCTGCAGGTGCAGGTGTTACTCTTCAAATCAAATGTTTGAATATGGTCTCAAACAGACTCAGTGCCTAAAGATAGCAAGCAGAAAAAAAGGTGATGTGTCTGAATACTTCACAAAATGCAACCATCATACTCTGTTCATGTCAATTTAAGCACTGTCCCTTTAAATAGCTGACTTTTATTTTACTGCTCGGCATCTGGCCCCCCTGTCATGACTTGTTCTTGTTTAGTTTATTTCTGTGTTTAGATTTTATTTCCTGTTTTATTTTGTAGTTTCACCCTCTTTGTGTTCTCTTTGTTTTCTTTGTGTGTTTTCTTTGCTGTTATATTCTGAAGTTCAGTGTTTCCTGTTTTATTTTGTAGTTTTTCCCCTGTATCATGTCTCGTGTTACTTCCTGCCTTGGTCTGTGTCTGAAACCAAAAAAACGACATACTCAAAATATACTGCGTACGGAATACTCGCGGTTCGTCAGTGCCTCAGTTTGCCCCACTAGGTCAGTTTCTGGAACGTGAGCAAAGCGGAGCGCAGCCATTAACAGCTAAACCCACATCTCATGAGAACTACAAGATCACGCGGGAATAACGAGAACAACATGCAAACAACTTGTTGGTTGCTTTGTTGTTCATTCTGTTTTGATTTAATGTTGATAAAGTGATGGAAAACACAGCCGTGAGTCCGTATCTGGTGTTTTATTTTGAAAATTTGCTCTGATGTTCTGTGGTTTAAGTCAGACATGGAAAACAGGAATCAAATCAGGAATTTGTTTTGCCTGTTTTCTTTGGACATTAAAAAATCACGTAAGCTTTTGTTATTATCGGGTCTTCTTTGATTTTTGACCTCATGTGACCGCCTAAGTGTCCTGCTGGTATCAGAGCTAGGAATGAAAAGTGCCATTTAATGTTTTGGGAAAGTCATCTATTTGCTCTTAGTGAAATTCAAACATACAAATATAAAATCAACAGAAGAAGAAAAACATATCGGGCTATGATTAGAAAAAGAGGTTTGAATAAACTCCTACGGTTAAAATTAACTTTATACTGAATATTACAAGTGAAATCTTCTTCTTCTTTTAGTAATGACCAACAGCTGTCTCATGCTTATCTTATCACAGCATCTTAATCTACACAGTCCTGTTCCAGATGTGAGGCGTCTCAGCAGTGCACCGGCTCACGTCCCCATGACCAGACCGCAGGTTGACTTGTGTACAACGAGCTCGTCTCAGCCCTGTGGCAGGTGTGGCCTACCATTGTGGTCACATGCAGCTGGGGCTGTAGCATACTTCTCATACACCTAGCACAAGATTGCAGACAAGCTAACATCTTTGAATCTAGCAGGTAGAGTGAAGATGCTTTGCAGATAAGTCTTAGAAAAGCACACAGCTGCTAATCTGTGTGATCAGGCCTGTTCCCTGGAGAGGTAGACGGGTTTGAATTATGCTAGCTGGATGTGTTTGGGTCATTCTGGCTATGATTGATTTGTAGTCTTGTTGGAAACTATTATTATGGTACAGGCTCACCTGGCTTATCAGACTCAGCAGCACAGAACATCAGTCTCTGTCATGTATCAGTCTTTGTTAGGTATCATTTAATCCACCTGCTCTAGGGTCCTCCCCCCCTACTGCCTCCAATAAAAGCTTCACCAGAGGTCTCGTAGACTTTACTGATCGTCTTATCTCGTGCAATTCGGCATCCGAGTCTGACAAAATACAGCACACTCACATTTTTTAATGGACAATCTCCTAACATTATTTATGTATTTATGTCACTCCTGAAATGTGATTTTGAATGCAGCTTATGTTGTTTTTATGTTTGTCTTTTGAGTGTGATTTGATTGTGATGAGAGGATCTCTGAGCTTGTAATGCAAGACAAATTTCTGTGCAAACAGATAATAGTGTTATCTAATCTTAACTCAAAGAAATAGTGCCAGGAAACTGAAAATCAAGAGTCCCTCGGAAGTTTGAGCAGAGTTACAAGTTTACATCTGGCTTCAGCACAAAAAAACTCCCTCTCCTTTAATATAAACTTGTTTGATTTGTCCACAATGACCATTACAGCGGCATGTCTACATACCATCATATGTGTTCCTTCCCTGACTCTTTAAGTCCAGTCTCCCTGTAGTCCTCTAAGCTGCTCTGGAGTCCAGCAGGTCGGGGTACGCCTCAGTGTAACCTAAGGGGCAGCAGTAGCTCAGTCCGTAGGGACTTGGGTTGGGAACCGGAGGGTCGCCGGCTCAAGTCCCGGTGCGGACCAAATATGGAAGTTGGTCTGGTAGCTGGAGAGGTGCCAGATCACCTCCTGAGCACTGCCGAGGTGCCCCTGAGCAAGGCACCGAACCCCCTCCCCACCACCAGCTCAGGAGCGCCCGCTGTGGGCAGCTCCCTCACTCTGAGACCTCTCCATTAGTGCATGTTCATAGGATCCTGTTTGTGCATGTGTGTGTATTTCAGCCTATGTTTGTGTTGCATGATTGATGATGAGTGTAAAAACAGAATTTCCCCTTGTGGGATCAATAAAGTAAATCTTAATCTTAACCCTACATTCAATGTAAAACTGAAAGATACAACTCATTTCAAATTATACCCCGTACTCCATTTGAACTGAAGCCTTCTCTGTGCTGCACCTGGTTGTAACTTTTACACCTGGGATGGAAACAGGGGTGAGTTTAAAAAGTTCAATCAGTGTCAGAGGTTGCACAAACGGAAAAACCCAAAATTCACAAAGCTTCAAAGTTAAAGTGCTTTCACACCTGCAGAAAACTCATGAAAAACTCCTGACATGTCCAGGAGGAGCCACAGTGGGACAGGATGGGAATGTGTTCATCACTAACTGCTTCGCCAATGTTCATGTGGACATGTGTGATAAGACAGTGCTATGGTGTAAATTTGTCTTTACACACTGTTCCTGATATACATTTCATACTACGTGCATTTGTTGACAAGCAGAGGGTCTGTGTTGTTAGAAAACAAAGACTCATGTTAACTGACATGGTTCAGAAATATTATGAGATTTTGCACAAAGATGACCCTGCTAGCATCTACAGCGCTTGTAAAGACGACTTTAGCGTAAGATCGATTTATTTATTTGTGTCAAACCTGAGACATGACTTAGGTTAGGCGACTTTCTGATGCTAAACTGATAACGATACAGTCTCAATGTGTTCTGAATAATATCTGCAGGGACGTACACTCTGCTTCTTGCTCGCTCACTCTCTCTCTCTTTTTGTCAAATCAGCTTCTTCTGTCTCTTGTTTCAGTGTTGAGATGGGCTAACTGGCTAGTGATGTAAAGCCGAACGCACTCCTCGAGAGCAGCCCGCTGCTGAACTCTCAAAGTTCTTTAAGAAGGAGGTCATTGGACAGTTCTTTTTTTTAAGTTTCATTTTGGGATATAGGACAGTGGATAGTCAGACATCGGGGAGAGAGAGAGAGGGGGAATGACATGCAGGAAAGGACCCACAGGCTGGATTCGAACCTGGGCCGTCCCCCTTGGAGGACTACAGCCTCTGTACATGCAGTGCACGCACTAACCACTACGCAAACAGGCGCCCTGAGAGCTGCTATTCTGTTGAAAGATGTTGTACTATGAAACTTTTATTTGAAGGTGGAAACAATGGCGTCCTCTCTGCCTTGCTCTTACACTCACTGTTTGCTGGATTGACCTTCAGACTCTTTTTGGGATGTTGAAGAAAAGCTCCAAACCTCTGTCTGCATTGCTGTCAAAAATGTTGGGTTTGCAGTGCGGCTTAAAAAAAAAATAACACCAAGACCTGATGTCCAACCACTTAAGATTTAGAGTCAGCTGTTTCCATTCAAAATATAAATCCATTCTGATTCATGGCCAGTTGCCTGAGAGTTACAGCTTCACACCCTGGTATGTTTACAAGAGTTTTTATCTCATTAAAAGCACATGGAGCATAAATACAGTCCTGCCTCACAGTTTTCATGAAATCCAAGCATTCCTTTGTGGAACGACTGAAAAAACTGTGAAAAGATGGACAGCCTGGTTTTGTCAAAGATCCCAAAGTTTGGTCATCTGCCACTTCTCCGAGCTCTATCGAGAAGTTGTCAGAGAGGGGAAATACATATATGACTAAATCACACTGACCACAGAGGGAGTATAAGGCACACAGAGGGAGTTACCCAACAATGTCCACTAGAGAGAATGAGCTAAGAGCCAGCTGTGTGTGTGTGTGTGTGTGACCTCAGAGAGAGCGTCAGACTGAAAGCAGAAATGATGTAACACAGCACAGGAGGAGAGCAAGAGGTGGACAGAGACAAAGTGTGGGAAACAAGCAAAGAGTGGAAGAAGTAATGGAGATAATGAAAAGTGATCGAATGATGAAACGGAGAGGCTTTCTGCAGAAACACACTCCAACAGAGTCCGACACCCGGAAAATAATCACAGACTTTATAGAACTGCTTTCACAACGTTTCACAAGAGATAAACAAAAAATGTAAACAAAAAATGTAAACAAAAATAAATGAAACACACAACATATGCCGCATGTTTCTACATTTTCAGTCTTGGGGGGGGGGGGGGTTAGGTTCCTGAGGGATGACAGGGTTGCATATGTACCAGGGGAACTGGCACCTCTCTCTCTCTCTCTCTCTTTCATCTTTTCTTAAGAATCCCCTCCTGATACTCTTCTCTAGAACCGCACAGCCCGGGATACTGTGCAGGTTCTCTTGTTCAAAATATTTTGTTTCAAAGCACAAGCCAAGATTCTCATCTGGAGAGATTGGATAAAGCTCTTTAAAGCCAAAAAACATAATCGATCCTCCCAAACCAGTGTGTCTTAACAATGGGCCCAAAGCCAGTCCGGGTAGCCACCTGAACACATGTTACTAACACTCGAGCTGTCCAGCTTTGTAAGGCATTCCTCCGTCAGAGAAAAGGAGTGGGTGAGGCAGAGAGTGGAAGTGGTAGAGTCAGAGCCAGCAGAGGGAAAAAACAGGAACGCAAAGAAAGTCTAGCAGTTTGTTTTTGTGGGGGGATTCTGGTTGCCATGGCAATAAGGGGAAGAGAGGGGGGACCCGCACAGCTAATGTTGTCCAGATAATGTTGTGTTAAAGACCACTTTCATGCAGTTAATCATGCTTTCACCATGATCAACAACTCCCAGAGGTCTGGGAAAGCAGTTTGTGTTTTCTCTATTTCTCTTTCCAGAACCCAAAGGAACACCTGCTGAGCTACTTTGACAACATGCTATTCATCGTGTGATCACAACAACTAATGGAACAAAAACAACACCACTTGTGAAACTAAGTATCTGGGCTGGACTTTATGTAAATATTTATGCAAAATGTTTCATAGTTCAACAATTTAAAGTGTTTTTTTAACAGAAAGGAGAAGAATCAGGACAAAACATCACATGAAGACATTCAGAATCTAAAGTATGGGCGGGAGAGAGAGCGGTCATAGTATGGATGGCAGTGTTGGCGTCATGTCTACTCAGGGGCCGGCTGGCTCCTGATTGGCTGGATGAAGAGGAGGAGGAGTGTGATAGTGCGCGAACACCAGGCTGAGTTTCATCATGTGAGAGGCCCTGTGCTCTCTTTAACACAAAGCAGATGTCTTCAACCTCTGCGGTGCCACTAACACTCTCACTGCTGCAATCCTCTATTCCATCGACCTTCTTCCTTCACTCCTGTTTACCTCTCTACAACACTTGCAACCTGCCCCACCTTAATTACCTTTTATACTTCCCCCAATAAAGTCGAGATTCTGCACAAAAGAACGAAGAAAACTTCAACGACTCGAACCATTTCCGTTAGGAGAAACATGTTCAGAAAAAAACATCATGATTTTAAAGTCTTAAGTCCAAAGAAAAGCATCAGGGCGGTGCCTTTAAGCTCAGTCGGTTGAACAGTTGCTCCATGTGCAGGAGGCACCGTCCACAAAGCATCGACTGCAGGTTCAATCCCCCGGCCTCAGCCCCGTCATGAGCGCTCTACTCTACTTCTCTCCTCACAGGGATTCTTGTCGCTCTTCTTTAAAAAAAAGGTACCACTGGAAACTCCCTGAAAATGAATAAAGAATGTGTTGCAACAGCCCCAAAGACAAATGCATGAACAGCCAACCTGCAGGAAAATACTCTGCATACATGGTCTCAGAGTCTGCAAGGTGTCTTTGTTGGTGTTTTTTCACACATTCACATTCACACACTGATGGTAGAGGCTGCTGAGTAAAGAGTCCATCAGTATTAACTCATCCATTCACACACATTCACACACTGATGGTAGAGGCTGCTGAGTAAAGAGTCCATCAGTATTAACTCATCCATTCATACACATTCACACACTGATGGTAGAGGCTGCAAAGTAAAGACTCCATCAGTATTAACTCATCCATTCATACACATTCACACACTGATGGTAGAGGCTGCTGTGTAAAGAGTCCATCAGTATTACTCATCCATTCATACACATTCACACACTGATGGTAGAGGCTGCTGAGTAAAGAGTCCATCAGTATTAACTCATCCATTCATACACATTCACACACTGATGGTAGAGGCTGCTGAGTTAAGAGTCCATCAGTATTAACTCATCCATTCATACACATTCACACACTGATGGTAGAGGCTGCTGTGTAAAGACTCCATCAGTATTAACTCATCCATTCATACACATTCACACACTGATGGTAGAGGCTGCTGTGTAAAGACTCCATCAGTATTAACTCATCCATTCATACACATTCACACACTGATGGTAGAGGCTGCTGAGTAAAGAGACCATCAGTATTAACTTAGGGTTAAATATCTTGCCCACGTGCCAAGGACAGATCGGACATGTGGCTGCAGGAGCTGGGGATCGAACCCCCAACCTTCCGGTTGATAGACGACCGACTCTACCAATTGAACCACAGCCACACAGCATTTAAAGTTACCTACCACTTCAGATGATATGACATCATCAAACACAAATTTTAAAAATATAGAAAGAATCGCTTACACTTATTATACATATACTGTTTTATTTAAAGCCTGCACACCAGTACATTTTCAGGATTCATCAGTGTGTGCTATGGTCCTCCTTCTAAAAACAAAAGCAGGTCAACTCTACAGAAAATAAATAACTTTATCACATACAACACATCCACTGATTACCAACGTGTTCAGAAGTCTCTGAGGTTCATTGGCTGTGTGCTTCAAGTATCATTTGTGCTACATGGCTAGCATGTGGTTAGCTTTATGTGTCGTTGTCATGCTGCATGGAGTCTGGCATCTGCACAAAAAGAGATGGAATGAATTTGTTGTGAAACTTTAGGTGTGCGTCCTGAGCGACCCGAGAGGACAGTGCACCCATTGAAAACATTAAATGCATAAAAAACATCAAGTAACAGGAAACTGGAGAATATATCAAACGGTCTATAAAAGCATGATTAATTACAAAATAAAACCCACCATCAGTCATCAAGAGGGGACAATAAAGATCACTACAACCCATTTTCTATACAGTCAGTTTATCATGTTTTATCTACAGGAGGTACAGATGGCTTCTGTGATGTCTGTTTTGTTTTTTACCATGAGATGTAAGGCATCACATTCAGACTCACAGTCAGGTGTATGTCTCACAAACACACCCGCTCCTCTTCTGTTTTACCTTTTTTTTTTTTTTCAGGTTTTCTCTCGTTTGTTTTGGCGTCCAGATGCTTTCCCTCTAACATCTCAACATGTCTCAGGCTTTTTATGTAACCACAAGCTTTGAACTGGGTTGTATACACACACAACAGGCTCATCGAGAGCAGATTCACAGAGAGGGTCTGTGTGTCTAACGGACGTGAAACACCTGTGGCTATACAGTCGAGTGGGTCTCGTGTTTCCACGCACGCACACACGCACACACACACACATACATACACACACATACATACATACATACACACACATACATACACACACATACATACATACACACACATACACACCTACACAAAAAGCATCCAAACAGAATGAAGTGGTTTCTCTTACGTCTCATCTTTAGGTCACATCTTCACGGGGACATCTGGTCACCTCTCTATAGAAAGGAAGGACTTCATTTTGACTTGTTTAAACCGACTCTCTGAAATATTTTAGCAGGAGACGGTTACACAGACGGCCCAGATAAAAGATTATCTTTGAGGTGAACGTGTACAGTGAGAATAGACTGTAGGTTCTTAATTTGCCAGGACTTTGGTTGTGGGTAGGATTTCAGTTGAAGGGTCTAAAACACAAGCGCAAAGTGACCCAGGGTTTTGGGTGTAACATTAATAAAAGCAATCAG
Organism: Labrus mixtus; assembly: GCF_963584025.1. Lineage (NCBI taxonomy): Eukaryota > Metazoa > Chordata > Actinopteri > Labriformes > Labridae > Labrus > Labrus mixtus. Next base: position 2,988,044 of record NC_083614.1, on the reverse strand, counting down.
AGCATCAGCTATCATGACCTTGTAGAGCCTGCAGGCATGAACTTTTTTATTTGTATCATTGTTCTAGAAGGAACTACAGACCTGGGGTCTCATTTATAAAAGAGTGCGTAGAATCCATACGTGCGCCAAAAACCCGGAAATGGCGTGTGCACAAAATGATTCTGATTCATAAAACTGTTCGTACGCACACCTGCACGCAATGTTCCCTTAATAAATCACGATCCACCGGGAAATGTGCGCATGTAGATTAGTCCCATGTTCCGCCGTCTACACGCCCACATTCAACCATAAACGGTCAATGCAAAGCAGCTCGTGAATGAAAATGCATACAAACGAGGGGGCGGAGCTAAGGTTTCCAGCACTGGATCGCTGTGAAAACAGGAAGTTCAGACAAGGAAACAAAACTTTCTGACCCAGAAACAGAGGAGTTTGTGAATGAAGTGAAGGATAAAATGGACATATGGATAGTTTACTGCAGCAGGAGGATCACAAACTGAAGTCTGAGAATGACACCACGTCGCTGCTGCATTCACCCTGTCCTCCTACAGCGCCAAAACATCCAGCGTTCATCAGTACGCACGAGTATATCTACAATGTTTACATGTTTACTGGACCCACACTGACTTCTTCATATATTGTCAGAGTGCTCACATCAGTCAGCAGTCTGCCTCACTCTATCATATTAGTCATCAAAAGTTTGATCAACGAACAAAAACATTTGATTGTTGGCCCCTTTTTTTCGTGGGAAACTCCGTCTGCACTGTGACTCATTATGAGGATAGACCTAATGATCCTGTCACAGATGACCTGACTTAATGTCCACACTTGAATTATTTACAGAATAAATACGTGCAGCTGATGATGTGCTGAGTATGGAGGAGGTGAAATGTGTGAAGCCACCGCCATGCCTCTGTGTGTCTTAAAACTAGAAACCACACTTGATGATAAATGAAGGAGATTGAATGACATTAATAAAAACTGGAGGCTCTATGGTCTCTGTGTTAGTCTAATGTTTAACTCTACATCAGTGATTACATTAGTGTACAAGTCCGGTCCTTTCCGGTTCGGAAACGGCTCACTACATACGCGATTATAGCCTAAATAAAACCATCGGTTTGAATGATTATGATGACGTGGATCTGTCAGTAAAGTTTGATATTTAGTGAAATAAAATGTGAAAGAGACATCAATATGTATCTGCAGGCTTCAATTCACCACTTCGCCATCTGTGTCGCCAATTTCCCATGCCTCCAAAATGAACGTACACCTGGGTCACAGTTTGCGTACATTTTACCGTCAGGTTTGTTTTTATAGATCACAAACTTTGCGTGGGAAAAGGCGTACGCCAGTTTCAGACCCCGTTTTGTGCCTATGCAACTTTTATAAATGAGACCCCTGGCCCCTGAACCATCCACTGTAGATGTTAAAGGCAGGGTTGGTAATTCTTTAAAACTAGCATGATTTTGAAAGTAGCATTCCCTCAGTGGTCTGTCTACAACCCCATTTAGAATGGGTGTGTATGTGACTTCCTGTGCTTCTGCAGCCAGCCTCTAGTGGTAGCAACAGCTCAAGGCTCTCTGGTAGGTGCACTTGATTTAATAATGCTGTATAGACCCTAAACGTCCAATGCCAGGTTAACTTTAGGCATCACGTTTACTAACCATATGACCAAGTTAAAGAGGACATATTCTCCCCCTCCTCCACTTTTTCAAACAGTCCCCTGTGGTCTAAATGAAACATCTGTGCTGTGCTTTGGTCAAAATATAACATGAATCAAGCACCAGAGGAGGTTTGTGACCCTGTATAAACCAGCTCTCTCAGAATGCTCTGTTTTGGTGTGTGTGTCTCTTTAAATGTAATGAGTCTCAGCCGTTAAATCAATAAAGAACACGAGAGCAGCAGGGTGCCTCCCAGAACGATGCTCAAGTCACACACACACACACCACACACACACACACCACATTCACACCACACACACACACAAACACACACACACACACACACACACACACACATACACACATACACACACACACACACACACACACATACACACACACACCACACACACCACACACACACACACCACATTCACACCACACACGCACACACACACACCACACACGCACACACACACACACACACACACACACCGCGCGCACACACACACACACACACACACACACACACACCGCACACACACACACACACACACACACACACACACACAGACACACACACACACACACACACACACACACACCGCGCACACACACACACACACACACACACACACACACCGCACACACACACACACACACACACACACACACACACACACACAGACACACACACACACACACACACACACACACACACACACACCACGTTCACACCACACACACACACCACGTTCACACCACACACACACACCACGTTCACACCACACATGCACACACACCTACACACAAAGGAAGAGGTCTGGTTATTGTTTGAAATAGTAAACTTACATAAAGAGGTCAAGTCGCTGCAGAACAAAATCTTCTTCAATCTTTTCTTTGTTTTGCAGTTTGATAAAAATGTATATATTTCATGAGATTCTCCTGATCAGGTGCACACATATAAATATATATATATGTATAATGATATAAATAATGATATAAATAAGGGTAATGTAGATGGTAAACAGATGGAGGATATAAACACACTCTGTCTCTTCTTCATCTGTAAACACTTTGCACTTTTCTCCGCTCATTTCCAAACACGTGATAGGTTCAGAGCCACACTGATGAAAGTTAATAAAAACGGACTTTGTCTACAATCATCTGATCTGTTGGCTGCCATGTAAACACTGAACATTCCTCTGCAGCGACGTCACTTAGAGATCCATCTCCCAGACGCTGAGACCTTGTGAGCAGAGCACATCTGAGACTTTGATTTCTCCCAGTATGAGTCCATACAGCGTCCATTCAGAGCGTGAAGCCGTTGGACCTGTTCTGACATCATCACAGGAACGTGTCACTACACATGCTTTGTGGGTGGCTGTGATTTTTTTCTAACTGTTTTCTAACTGACAAGACCCCATGTGGTTAATGTCAAAGACGAGTTTCCTGTTCTTCGCCGTCTCTTTCTTTGTGATTTCTTCAGAACACATTCTGCTGCACTTTGTGGATTATTTCCATGAAAGTAAGACGAGCTCAAATGATGCTTCAAAAAGACAAATCACTCGCTGAACGTCACCTGCTTGGACTCTCCAGACCCGGACAGATTTGGCAACCGCATTGTGTTGCACTATTTATTTGAATTTGTTGCTCGACTCCTGAATCGGCAAAGCGATGACTTGTCACCTTCACAGCTCGTGCACACCGAGCTGACGGCACTGAAACCATCAGCCATGTGTAACTGCTGTTTTCGTTCAAACTCCTCGAGGTGAATAACAAACATCAGAGGTGTTTTCCTCCACACACACACACAGAGTAAAACCACATCCTCCACACGAGCTGTGCCTACCAGCTACATCGAGCTCCCCATGTGTCTGTGAGGCTCTAATCTGTTTTTATACATGTATGAACACTCAAGTCCATCAAACTTCTCAACAGAAAAACCTAAAATAAACATCCCAAACAGACTGCAGAGTCCCCACCTGCAGCTGGGAGCACAGCTGTCCAGCATCTTACCCCCCCCCCCCCCCCCCCCCCCCCCTGCAGCTACAGAGCCTATCTTTATGATACTGTGATGTCTTAAACAAAGACCTTTCATTTGTACAATAACAACTACTGTGTTGTTCAGCTTCTTTCTCCTCTAACTGAATGTTTATGAGATATTTTTACATGACAGCTTTACAGCAGCATGAAAATAGTCCATTTGATTTCTTCACTTCAGGCTGTATTTCACATTCTTTTTCCTCCGCTGCCCGAGTACTACGATGGCCTCAAGCAACCTCAGAGACCCGACAGTACTACTGCTCATGTACTTACAGAGTAGTAGTCAAGACCAGAGTGCTCCGAGACTGAGACAAGACCAAAGCAGGGCAAGACAGAGACGAGACCAGGTCCAAAAATATTAATGAGAAATCCTCATCTTGTGTTTAGGGGGCGTGTCACTCCCTCAGACCGGTACACTGGGTAGGTTGCGGCCGTAATCGGGCGTAGTCTCAGGGATGTTGTGGAAAAATATCTGATAAGTGGTGGTCTTGACCGGTCTTGATTTAAAATCTGGAGTCCAACCAGTCTGAGACCGGGACAAGACCGAGTCAAAACGCTTATGATTCAGAGACGAGACCTTCAAAAGGTGGTCTGCACAAAGAACCTTCCCGGTGTAACAGTCTAAGTGAGCGACATGCCCGCTGCACACCAGATGAAGATTCTTCATCAATTTGTATGGTCTTGTTCTCGCCTCGGTCTCTTACTGCCTTGGTCTTGGTCTTGGTCTTGGTCTTGGTCTTGGTCTTGGTCTTGGTCTTGGCCTTGGAGCACTCTGGTCCCGGGCATCTCTTGGTCTGGGTTAGTGTGGTCTTGACTACAACACTAGTATAATGTACAGAGTGTGGAGGAGAGTCCAGAGTTTCTATTGAAGTTCTGAGGAGAGGAGAGGAGTTCTTAAGAAGTGGATGTATTCTGGTCTTTTGGAGCGTCAGTGTTTGTAAAAGCTCTCTTGAGTAAGACTATCACAGCTGGAGGGAGGGTTACATAACAACATCCCTCAGAACTGGAGATATGGTACTAACTGGTACTGAGAGAGATAAACGAAGAGAGAGAGAGAGGGAGAGAGAGCGACAGACAGACAGAGAGAGAGACAGACAGACAGAGAGAGAGAGAGACAGAGAGAGACAAAGAGAGAGAGAGAGACAGAGATAGAGACAGACAGACAGACAGACAGATAGAGAGAGAGAGAGAGAGAGAGAGGGAGAGAGACAGAGAGAGAGAGAGAGACAGACAGAGAGAGAGAGAGAGGCAGAGAGACAGACAGACAGACAGACAGACAGAGAGAGAGAGAGGGAGAGAGAGCGAGAGAGAGACAGACAGACAGAGAGAGAGAGAGAGGGAGAGAGACAGACAGACAGACAGACAGACAGACAGACAGACAGAGAGAGAGAGAGAGAGGGAGAGAAAGAGACAGACAGACAGAGAGAGACAGAGACAGAGAGAGAGACAGAGAGAGAGAGAGAGAGAGGGAGAGAGAGAGAGAGACCTCAGACCACAGCATTTCCAGCATGGAGACCGCCATCGATGGGATTCCAGAGTCACTCAGGCTTGGTCGTTAATATTTACAGTCTGTTTTTTGTCTCTCGTGCTCAGCCAGTCAGCCCACATCCCATGCTTGTTCAGTTCCTGTTCAATCCCAAAAAATCAGCTGGAATGTGAGGCCCAGATCATTAATGTGTTTTCATACTTGCACACTTTTGGAATTAAGCACGCCGTCTCCAAAAGACACACAGAAAGGATGGACTAAAGGTGACAGAGAAAACACAGACCCCAACTTTAAACTCGATCCTATTTGTCCCTTAAAGGAGTCATACCAAAACGTGGTAAAGAATGAGATAGAAAGAACATAAGCAGGGCTTCTCTGTCTCAGTAAAAGGACATCACACTCTCTAAAAGTAATGGTCGTCCTGTCAGACACAGACAGCAGACAGAGGAAGGAAAAAAACATTGATGATGATGATGATGATGATGATGATGATGGTAATAGAGAGCAAATAAAGCGTCTCCTCTACATTGTTTGATGTGTGTGTGAGCATCAAACAGAGCTGGTAATGAGTGGGTTAATATGAGGCTGATGCTTTCTTCCTCTGTGGTTCAGAGAAACACCACCTAATTACAAGCACTATCAAGGCAGACTGTGTGTGTGTGTGTGTGTGTGTGTGTGTGTGTGTGTGTGTGTGTGTGTGTGTGTGTGTGTGTGTGTGTGTGTGTGTGTGTGTGTCAACACCAGAGAGACTGAGTGTGCGAGTAATTACCCCCCACCAATAAAACAGGTCGTCTACAGGCTTCATGAAAGGAGAGGGGCAGCCTAATAGAGTGGTGTAAGGAACACCCACCACTTAAAACAAGAGCTCTGCAGTGTGTTTCTCTGCAGGTTATCAGAGTGTGTGTCTGTTTCTAATGACTGAGTCGTGTTGTCATATTATCAGAGTGTGTGTCTGTTTCTAATGACTGAGTCGTGTTGTCATATTATCAGAGTGTGTGTCTGTTTCTAATGACTGAGTCGTGTTGTCATATTATCAGAGTGTGTGTCTGTTTCTAATGACTGAGTCGTATTGTCATATTATCAGAGTGTGTGTCTGTTTCTAATGACTGAGTCGTATTGTCATATTATTTCATTACTGCACATGTCATTCACATTGATTCACCTTGAATGCACATCATTTAATCATGCCTCAGTTCAGCTTCCTCTTTCAAAATCAGAATAACTGTGAATTAAAATACATCCCCCGGTGGCCAGAGGGGGCGACATTGAGTCTGATTTTAAAGTTGCTCGCAAAGACAAAATGTAGATTTGATTATTTTTTGTTTTTTATTTTTTTAAAGATATATTTTTGGGCTTTTTGTGCCTTTATTAGAGAAATAGGTCAGTGGATAGAGTCAGAAATCATAGAGAGAGAGAGAGTGGGGAGTGACATGCGGGAAAGGAGCCACAGGTTGGATTTGAACTTGGGCCGCCCGCCTGGAGGACTACAGCCTCCATACATGGGGCGCACGCACTAACCACTGACCCACTGACCCACCAGCACCCCTTGATTTTTATTTTTTAATGTAAGGTTTCTTTTTGGGAGAGGACAGTGGATAGAGAAGTGGGGAATGACATGCAGGAAAAGAGCCACAGGTGGGATTTGAACCCAGGGACCCCTACAATAGCCTCCATAATTTATGTTGTGTTGTGTATATTTTTGTTACATCAAGTTGCACCGAGCTATGTTTCTTTGCGCTACTGCCAAAGCAATGAAATCAGAGGAGCAATGACATCAATCATTCATACAAAGACAAATTCAAAGATGGCTGCACCAGATTTACTGAAAAAAGTCTCCAAGCTTCTTGAAGAGCTGAGACAAGATAGTCGTGATTTTCTTTTTCTGAGGTTTGAGGTTTATTATGTTAAATATGAGTCATTTCAGGTCACATATTCTGCAGGATACACTTCACCGTGTTCCTCTAACTCTAACATGTGTCTCTAGTCTGTCTACAAACCCCCCAATGATGAGAAAAGTCCATCCTCTCCGTCTTCTGTCTGCTCCACTTTTCAGAAAATGTGTGCTCAAACAGGCCGTTTGGAGATTTTCCCTTCATGACATCACAAAGGGCAGTAGCCCCTCCCCCAGGTGGGTGACACTCCCACAGCTAGGTGTTTGTTCCGCCCTCTGAGTCTGCCTTCTCACCGTAAACAATAGGACATGTAGCGAGAAAGCACCGAGTACACCCGAGCCCTTCCAGAGGGGGGGCGTGGTCAGACACAGCTCATTTACATATTTAAAGGTACAGACACAGAAACAGCCTGTTCTGAGCAGGGCTGAAAAATAGAGGGGTTTATAGACATGATCAAATACAGGATCAGAGTGGATTTAGAACAAGAAACTTCACACACATGTTTAGAGGAGCTCTGAGACTTATTTAAACTGGTTGAAGAGGAGGAAATTTTGTGACCTTTAAACCCTCTTCCTGATGGGAAAAGGTCAAATCAGCGAGCCAGTAGTTTTCCATATATTTTTCCATCTTGAGCCCTACAGTGTTACATCCCAGAGTGAAAACACCTCCCGCCACAAACACAAACCCCAGTGTGTATACAGATGGACAGCTACATGGAGCCATCAAGACACAGAGGCACCAAACACCACAGACACCCTTACCTTCCTTTTTTCATTTCTCTGTAGATTAAACAAACAGAGACTTACAACCACCTCGCACCTCCAAGACACAAAAGCATTACAGCCATCCATGCTTTCCTTTCATCCCGTCTTAGACTAACAAAGATGGAGATAACTGGTATTTTCCAGCGTCTGGTGACTTAGCATGCAGCAGTGCCCTGCTACCCACTATTCTGCCCCTCAGCAGCACATACAAAAACATACAATTACTGTATTGTGTAAGAGTACCTGTGTGAGAGTGATGTGTTAAGGTATCTATGTTTGTGCACGTCTGCCATGCTCTAGTGGACATTATGCACGAATGAGTGTGTGTGTGTGCATATGTGTAAAAGAGAGAGACAGAGAGAAAGTGAGAGAGCGAGAGAGAGACAGAGAGAGAGAGTGAGAGAGAGACAGAGAGAGCGAGAGACAGAGAGAGAGAGTGAGAGAGAGAGAGCGAGAGACAGAGAGAGAGTGAGAGAGTGAGAGAGAGAGACAGAGAGAGCGAGAGACAGAGAGAGAGTGAGAGAGTGAGAGAGTGAGAGAGAGAGAGAGAGAGCGAGCACGGAGCCACCCAGCTGCAGTCGGTATGTTTTTAACCAATTCGGTCTCCTGTGTTTGGACTGTAGGGGAAAAGACCACCCTGGAAAAATCCCTATTTACAGCCCCCCCCTCCTCTCTCTCCCCCCTAACCACTATAATATTGAAGGTTTCCTAACCTGTGCCCTTGAGTTACAGTTCTCAATCCACTAAACACTCAATTACACTTTAAATATCTGTTACAGGGACGTCTGCAGACTCTCAGTGCTGTGTTTCCTCGCATGCTGAACCGCACTGAGGAAGAATGGAGGTCTGGTCGGGCTCTCAGCTCAAAGCTGCTCCAACGTGAATAAAAACATCAAGATATGTCACAACATATTTTAAAGAATTGATTGTAAAGTGACGTTTTGGACAACTGAGACGCAGAAGCCAAGTCTGATGTACGTCGCAGTGAGTTATAGAATTTAGAATAAAAGTAAAAAGGCCTGATGTGTTCCTTCCCTCTTCTTGTCAGTTCACACGTCTAACTAGCCGCGTTTCTGTGTTTTCTCAGGGCTCTTTTTTTTCTCATTGGGATTTTGGTGGACTTCACTCATGAACAGATACATGGTAAAGAACATTTATCCCAGCAGAACAGAGGATGGAACAGCTTCACTACATGCACCATGATTGCGTCCGGTTGCCTGATGTGAACATCATGTGAGCATGACCTGCTGACGTCTAATTTGGCTCAACCCGACTTCAAGTGGAACATTTTACTAAAGGGACTGGCAGGAACATTTTCAGGTGAAGTTTGGGTGAAAACTTTGACTGCTTGTGTTCACATCAGCAGCTCAGCTCAAACATTACGGAAAATTTTCAGGAGTTTTACGTTGGTGTGAAAACAACCCACCGTAAGCATAGCAGCAATATTTGTAGTTGAATATGAATGTGAATGTGGAGAAGAGACAGGAAATGTTTCTGGTCTGTGTATTGATTAACTCTTATTCTAACATGTAATGTTTAAAATGGATACTGCAGTCCAGATTCTAAACATTGTAGAGAGCTGTCTCCCCCCCTCCTCTCTAGAGTGGATGCTCACACAGGTTGTCATGTGGTGGACTCTGAAGCTTCAGTGTTTATCCAGCTCTGCATGGGTCTGTAAACCTTTCTGTGTTCTAACCTCTCTCCATTTTTCAAAAGCATCTCCAATATTGATCCTAGTTTGAGCACGTTTCTGCTCGTGGAGCTTATTAGAAACATGCAGAGGCTTTTTAGGTCGGGTACAATCACTTCTATCTGAACCACTTCTCTTGACCGCTTCCATCGCTGCAACACCTGTTGACCTGATAACTGCTCTCATATCTGACAAACCGAGGGGCGTCCAAAACGGCCGTGTGGGGGGGTCGCCTTAAAACCGCCTACCTTCTCTGGTCCAAACAAATCCAGAGCATTCAGGACCAGAATCTAAAGTTAGAAGGAGGACATACTGGCTGCTGACACAAAGTCAGTAGCGTTCATATTCTCTGATGTGCAGACTCGACCGTGTGTCCCTTTTAAAACTTTTATTAATTTATTTTTGAGTCCGCCTGTCTTGTAAACTAAGCATGCTTCATGACCACATAAAGTCATGCATGTGTTGTTTAACGACGTTATGTACAAGAGGTAACCGCGCTCAGGCCCGGTTAGTCCTGGAGCAGTGTGAGTGCAGACCAGAGGGGGAATGAGGAGGGGGTGGGGGGGGGCAATCATGCTTAAACTGGGCCGAGTGTGAGTGTGCCCTAACTCTCAACCAAAGAGTGCAAATCAAAGTAATAGATCCCAGTCCGTTTAAAATCAGATTTTGCCCTCAGTAACGTTAAGATCTGACGCACACTGATGTGTAATGTTGACAATACCAACATCTGAGTTTTTCTCATTCATCGTCTCAAATGAACCCCTACGATTCAAAACCCCCAAAGTTTACAGCAAAGTGCGCACACTACTCAACCTCTCCTTGTAACAAAAACAAACCTGCTGTTCACTTTGTCTGTTTGTTGTGTCAGCGTTCCTTCCAGTTCTCTTCCTATAAGAAACCAGAGGCAAGTTTCAGACCCGACCTGATGTAGGTAAAACACATAGATGAATGGTGTCAATGTTGACACCACTGACCTGTGATTGATGAATGCTTCCATCCTCTCCATTCTTAGCTAGGCTAAAGATGAAATGACCAACATCCCTTCAACAAAGTACAAAACATTTGTACCTTTCAGGAGGGCATTTCTCTTTTATTGTTCTGTGAAACGTCTGATGAATTATCTCACCTACATCTGTGGGTGATTGTGTTGCAGAGCTAAGGTGTCAACCAGAATTAACTAAGCAGAGAGGCCTGTGATAAAACGTCTCCTGTGGTGTGTAAACCACACATCCTGCTGCAGCCTGCACGTGGTCACACACCGCATTTGTACACACAAATTTCTCTGAAAGGTTTGCAGAAATGTGCACTGTGAAAACCTGCATGAATATATGAAGCATGAATATAGGGCCTTCCTCTGCTCCTCCTAATCAAAATCATTCTGCTGAAGTGTGAATGCAAACTGTGAAAACCAGCAGCCCCGAGAGCGTTCAGAGAGCGACCACAAGCTCACCGCCAGTCAAAGTGAAAAACATAGGTTTCAAACAAGCTCCGGAAGAAGGACACACAAATGTTTAAAATTATCACCAGCAACTGTCACATTGCAGCTAACAGGCTGGACTACAGGAAATAAATATGTTTATTTAGCTTTATTATGGCAGTGAAACTTTGTCCACTTTGACACTCGTTCCCAGCATGCATCAGTGAGATGAACGGGGTGTAATGCAGAAGGGATCTTCTTATGGAGCATTCTTAGTTTATTTATCGATTATTTATTGGTCTCTGCACTTTTTATCTTGTCTCTTCTTTATCTTGTTTTTACGGATGGCTCATTTCTACCTTGTTTTTATTCATTATTTTTTACAAATGAGGACTTGGTTTTCAGGCCCAGAGTGGGCAGTGGCTGGACCTGGACAAAAACAGCACCCAAGACTTACCGAGGTCAGAATGTTGATCAGGAATACAGGGGCGAGGTAGTTGTCTGATGGGGTTTGGATCCTACTTAACCTGTGCTCAGGCTGATGTAAGGTGTTCACTAACTGACTCCTTCATCCTCATTTTCAGAGCTCCTGGTCTGAGCCACTTACTCACCTTGTTGCTTTAAAGGCTTTATATGCCGGCCGGCCAGCTCCTCCCCTCGAGTTAAAAGTTAAGTTTAATTGAGGGACTAGAGAAAAGAAGAATAACATACTGTACTCACTGCTTAACTGTGTTTCTAGATCACGCTCATTTCAGGTAAATTTACATGCAGTGTGAAGAAACGAGCATAATAAAGATCGCTAGCATTAGCATGCTACAATGCAGCGCGAGTTGTTTTGATTTCATGCTGGTGCTCAAGGGCGACATCTGCTGGATCAAAAAATCACATATAAAGCCTTTAAGATTGGCATAACTCCGTGTCTTCTCCTGACATGTCCAACCTCCCAGTGGTCCAAAGCTCCAGTGCTGGTTTGAGCACTAGGGGAATGTTGCTGTGTACTCCTCTGAGTTCCCACACAGGGAAAAGTCAGCTGTGAGTACTGCTAGTCTGAAGCCCTTTTCAGCAAACGCGCCTAAAACAAGCTCAGTCGTCATCATGTCTTTGTTCATTCAAATTGATTCCACGACATTGTCAATTGGTGTCCCAGTCTGTGGATTCACATTGCTTATCGGCATTGTGTAAACTTGGAACAGCGGGAGCTCCACATAGCAATGTAGTCAGACATTGAAACGGCTGTCTGAACATGTCTTGAGTTTATGAGATTAGAAGCTAACTGAAGCGACACACTTAGCAGCAACAGTTAGCGTGGCTTATATTCATCCATCAAAAACTCTTTCTCCATAAAAACTGATCTGGTTTAACCTCAATCAGAAACTAAAAACTGCTGCATCATTGTTGTTTCAGGGTCTGATAATCACTCAGTTCACAGCCTGGTCCCCCTTTCCAATAGAAAAAGAAACTGCTTTACTTAGCGCCCTCCATGAGCATCCCATGAGCATATGTTCCACAGACGTTTGGTGAGCATGCAAGGTGTCTTTATAGGAGCGAGGGAGCACACCTTGTGAGTCTACAGTAAGTGTGTGTGGCCTTTAAAACACTTTTACATGGGGAAAAAGAACACACTGATGATCCCAGTAATACAAAGATTGAAAAACAGACTTGATGAATTTTCCTTTGAGGAAACTTTTACCCCCCCTCACACGCAACACACACACGCACGCACACACTCACAGACACACACACACTCTCTCTCTCTCTCACACACACACACACACACACACACACACACACACACACACACACACACACACACACACACACACACTTCCCTCCTCTAACGGTGAGTTACAGCCGCTTGCTGAAGTACTCACACAGTCACACATATGGTCTGTTTCACAAAGGGATTGTGCAAATGAATCAAAAAGAAACCAAAAAACGTGCAGCGGGTTAAATGCACCCCTAACTACACTGCAGAGCAAACACTGACTCTGTGCACCGGGGCAGTTTGGTCACAATTAAACAAGCCATTATGCATCACCATTTGGTCCCTTTGAAACCTCATTGCAAAAAGAGTCCAATGATAAATGGACTTGAGCTTGTATATTTATTTTCTAGTCTTCTGATTACTCAAAGTGCTTTTACACCACAGGTCACACCTTCACATTCACACACTGATGGTAGAGGCTGCTGAGTAAAGAGTCCATCAGTATTAACTCATCCATTCATACACTGATGGTAGAGGCTGCTGAGTAAAGAGACCATCAGTATTAACTCATCCATTCATACACTGATGGTAGAGGCTGCTGAGTAAAGAGACCATCAGTATTAACTCATCCATTCATACACATTCACACACTGATGGTAGAGGCTGCTGTATAAAGAGACCATCAGTATTAACTCATCCATTCATACACATTCACACACTGATGGTAGAGGCTGCTGAGTAAAGAGTCCATCAGTATTAACTCATCCATTCATATACATTCACACACTGATGGTAGAGGCTGCAGAGTAAAGACTCCATCAGTATTAACTCATCCATTCATACACATTCACACACTGATGGTAGAGGCTGCTGAGTAAAGACTCCATCAGTATTAACTCATCCATTCATACACATTCACACACTGATGGTAGAGGCTGCTGTATAAAGAGACCATCAGTATTAACTCATCCATTCATACACATTCACACACTGATGGTAGAGGCTGCTGAGTAAAGAGTCCATCAGTATTAACTCATCCATTCATATACATTCACACACTGATGGTAGAGGCTGCAGAGTAAAGACTCCATCAGTATTAACTCATCCATTCATACACATTCACACACTGATGGTAGAGGCTGCTGAGTAAAGACTCCATCAGTATTAACTCATCCATTCATACACATTCACACACTGATGGTAGAGGCTTCTGAGTAAAGACTCCATCAGTATTAACTCATCCATTCATACACATTCACACACTGATGGTAGAGGCTGCTGAGTAAAGACTCCATCAGTATTAACTCATTCATTCATACACATTCACACGCCATCAACAAAGTTGCAGGAGAAACTTGGGGTTAAGTGTCTTGCCCAAGGACACATCGGACATGTAGTTGCAGGAGCTGGGGATTCAACCCCCAACCTTCCGGTTGAAAGATGACGACTCTACCACCTTAGCCACAGAGCTGCTGTTACAAGCCATCAGTGTTTAAACTCAGTTTGACTACAACAAAGTGTCCTCTGCTTTAATATGAACATGTAGGCAGTTCAATGGCATCGTCTAATCGTCTCATGGAAATGTTTGACGAATAACTTATTTTAATTAGTTAACCTCAGTTGGAAACATTTGTAAACTCAAACATGCAAGACAATATTCCTCCCTCTTTCTTTCAAACTCTCGCTCTCCCAGCCTTTCTTTGGCTCTCTCTTTTTGAAGATTGAAAAGCCACAGGATTGCTGTTATGATGGCCTGTGAGAAACTCAGTCTCCCTTTCTATTGAGGGACAGGAGATGCAGAGTGAATGCTTACAATGAGGGGCTGAGTTTTTGGCACAAAGTAAGACTGCAGAGAGAAGAAAGGAAAATGGAAGAGAGAGAAAGAAAATATGTCAGAGAGAGAGAGAGACGGTATGAGGAGCCATCGAACAGACACAGATCAAGACAGAGACAGACACAGATTGCTATAGGCCCACAGGATTTTCATCCGTAACTCAGTCACACTCTTACATGTCTCCTTAAACTGTGCCAGCTGTCCAAATAGTCAGTCCTGGCTGCAGAACAGGTTCTGCACTGTACTCCTACTTTGAACTCCCCGATGTACCACACTGCCCTTACTGCTATCCAGCATTTCAGACCAGGATACCAAGGTTCCCCGACCACAAATTACTAGAGAATTCCTGTGCTGGATTCTTCAGAGGACCATTCATGCCATCTTTTATGATCCTGAGTATTTCTTTAAGAGAGTTTTTCTTCAGACAGATTTACTCACGTTAAGGAAAACTCACTGAATCACAGACACAGCGAGTCCAAAATGAATGAAGCTCCTGCTCAATAGTTAACTACGGATTATCAATCAATCAATCAATCAATCAGGCAGCTCAGAGTTTTCAGTTTGCACATTTAAATTGTGACTTTAGACGTTCATTTTTTTTGTCCTTGAAGAATGAAGCTTAGAAGATCTATGTGTTGCCATGATCTTGTGTTACTTAAGTAAGTAATTGGGATTTGTGCAGACAGAGGGGTTAAATAAATGCTCTTCATAGATGTGAGTGTACAGAAAAGTCAGTGCCCAAGTGGGGGCATCCCAGTTCCCAAAGTCTGGACACGTCTCTCCGTCCCTACAGTGTCACGCTACACAGAAACACCTTAAACAGAGTTTAAGATCTTCACCCTGAGGTGTTTTACCAAAGGTGTGTTTTCAGAGACCTAAAACGCACAGTAAAAGCTATGCTTTCATAAATACCCGCCTACGAGGCCTCAGCGACTTGTCAGCTGACCTATAAGGGTTGAACTCTGAAACCATTTTCTGAAATAAGCACAGTTTGACTTTTCTTTGGTGTTCAAGGTTTAATTTGTCTGCTATAAAAACATATTTTTTGCCTGTTGTGTGTATGTGACTCATGGGGCTCCTGCAGCCAGCCTCTAGTGGACACTGAAGTTTTACACTCCAGCATCGGCTTCGTTTTCCAGACCGGAGGCTGCTGCTTGTTTCAGACAAAGCCTGGAGGCAGAGCGTGAGTAACAAAATAGAGTCAAAATTTCTCCCCGCAAGATATGACTTCCTGTTATGCAACATCGGGACAGGTCTGAAGAGGTCTGAGATAAACCGCCATAATCTCTGATGATTCACACCAGGCATTGAACGCCACATTAATTATGATGCCCCTCAAAAGACACAAAAAGCACTGTGACAGTGCCACAAAATGTTTAAGTGTCTGTAAAAAAATGCTGAATTAGGGTGTTTCAAAGAAACAAAACAAAGGTGTAGGCCTAAAGTTATTGAAACATTTGTATCATTTACAATATAGCGGTCCACTTCCTTGTACAGCAGGTCATGAGTGCACGACGTTCCAGAAACCGCTCCTGCGTGAATGGGCGCGCGCCATCCGACGGAGCAAAGCCGTAGCACTAACAGACCGCGGCGCGCACGGAGTATGTTTGAATTAGTTGTAAGCTGATTGACAGGTGGGTGTGGTGTAACGGTTTGTCAGGAGGTTTAAAACCCGCCTCAGCTCCAGCTCTCAGCCTGTCGTTTGGTTGACTGAAAGTTAGGCACTCAGGCTTTGATATTTACAGTCTATGGTTCAAACTCACATGGTTACCTTTTGTGTGTGTGTGTGTGTGTGTGTGTGTGTGTGTGTGTGTGTGTGTGTGTGTGTGTGTGTGTGTGTTTTACTGATGGAGTGTTAACAGCTAATAAAGTATTTTTTCTCTCCGGCGTATTCCTCAGTCAACTCATAAACAACAGTACGCACACACACACACACACACACACACACACACACACACACACACACACACACACACAGTTGCAGTAATCCACACTTGATTGTTAAAGTTCCTTGTAGCGAACATGCAGGATAATTTAAACTTTGGCAGGTGCTCTCTGTAGATACAGTTAAACCGCTCATGCTGCTAACACAAACGCTCATACAACACGCTCTCACATACAGCGATCCACTGGCTGGGCAGCGATGACCTCACAGCTCTTCACTGCCCCGAGTGCTCTAATGAATCCTCTAAACACACTCTGCTGTGAAACACAACCACCCACTGCTAAAAGAGGTGTGGAGTATGTTTTCTGAATGATGTCACACTTCAAGTAGGAACTACTGAAAGTGACTAATAATGGGTTTCAGGTGAAGCTTTGAACTACTGCTCACTCCTTGTTTACCACTTCACATATCTGAAAACTAATAAATCCAGGGAGTACAGCTTTTGGTTGGCTTTTAGAACGCCTTCCACCATGAAACTACTAATCAAACACACGAGCATGTACAACACAAATACGAGTCCTGGGAGTAGAGAGCGAGCCAGAGGAAGGATTTCTCCTGATGACAGTTGGGTAACAACCAAAGTAAAGTTTGATGATCTTCCATGATTTTTTAAAGTAAACCATCAGTTAGAGTGAACAGTTTTGTTTCCTCTCCCACTGGGATGAAATCAGCTCATAAAACTTTAAGCCTCAATATTGAATTCCCCTTATTTTCCACAATAAGAGAAAATAATGTTAACTCTTTCTGTCTGATTCATGATGTCACACAAACAGACATTTGATGATCAGTCAGAATAGAGGCTTTGCGTTTGCTCTTTTCCAGCCTTCATATGAAAATGCTTCTTTGGATGATAAATCAAACCTATGCATCTTTCTACCTCAACTGAACCAGCTTTCACACAAAACCTCAAACAGGATTTATGGATGTACTGACGATGTAGAGTCAGTAGAGATGTGGACTCCTCCTCCTGGGCTCACTGCAGGATGTAGTGTGTACGTTTACTGCTTGTACCTACACGGAAGCAGACCAACTCCACGTCCACGGGTAAAAGACAACACAAGGTTCACCCTCGTTTTAGAACGAGCTTTATCCACTTGGTGTTTCTCCTCACTCTGATTATATTTTTTATCCACTCCTAAACTCACCTGCTGCGCTGTCATTCAAATCAGAACAGTAAAATCCAGTCAGAGGACAGAGTCTCTGCAGACACAGTCACCACCACACATGTATGGAGGCCCAGAAGAGACAATGGAGCAGCTTCAATTTAGGAGAAGTCTGTCTTTTATTTTGAAGGAACAAGCTGCTGACTCTGTTTTTACTTCAGGAGAAGTCTGTATTTTATTTTGAAGGAACAAGCTGCTGACTCTGTCTTTACTTTAGGAGAAGTCTGTCTTTTATTTTGAAGGGACAAGCTGCTGACTCTGTTTTTACTTCAGGAGAAGTCTGTATTTTATTTTGAAGGAACAAGCTGCTGACTCTGTCTTTACTTTAGGAGAAGTCTGTCTTTTATTTTGAAGGAACAATCTGCTGACTCTGTCTTTACTTTAGGAGAAGTCTGTATTTTATTTTGAAGGGACAAGCTGCTGACTCTGTTTTTACTTCAGGAG